>NC_060157.1:22624625-22752735 GCF_021292245.1 Micropterus dolomieu | reverse complement strand
TACTTTCCCCGTGCTTTTGTAGGGCAGTGTGGTACACCCCATTGTGCTGACAGAAGCGCCCTGCAACCCGCTGCACTGTCGGCAGATGATGTCAGAGTTGCTTTTTGAGTGCTACTGCGTCCCGTATGTGTCCTACGGTGTGGACGGCTTGTACAGTTTCTACCACAATAACATTCGAAGGAGCCTCCAGCCACCACACACTGGCCTTGTTCTGTCCTCAGGATACCACTGTTCACACGTGCTGCCAGTTATCAACGGCAGGTGAGGATACACAGACTGCTTCTGTGTTCATTTTATATCATCTTACTTACTTTATTATTCTCTTAAGAAGTCCTTTACCTGTCTGTCCTCCTTTACTGACTCCCTTTAGTGCAGTAATACACACATCTTGCACAGTTTGTTCTGTACAGTCCAGTTTTGAGCCCAATATGGTTTTGATTCAAGGTTTGATGCAGTCAACTGTAAGCGTGTGAATGTGGCTGGCAGTCAGGCAGCGTCCTACCTGCAGCGCCTCCTCCAGCTGAAATACCCAGGTCACCTTGCTGCCATCACACTCAGCCGGGTGGAGGAACTTCTGCATGAACACAGTTACATTGCTGTGGATTATCATGAAGGTACAGCATGTCAGAGCAAATATACTGTCCATATATTGAAACACTTGGAGCTTCTTGGTTTACGATTCCCAAGTTGCAGCAGCAAATAACCATTTATGTAAGTAGTTAAAGGTCTCCCAAATGAATCTTAGTTAATAAACTGCTCACAGACATGTTCTGCTTGTTTCTGTTAGTACTAGACTGAAGGAGCTCGAAGGCAGCATGGAGATGCATGGACGCCTTATTGAACTTTATCTACTTTCCTTTCCATTTCTGTTGTGTTCTCTACAGAGCTGGAAAAGTGGCGCAGCCCAGAGTTTTATGAGCGGGAGGTTCACCGTATGCAGCTTCCCTTCTCAGGTAAGGTACCGGGCGGCTGTGTGAGTGTGGAGGAGAGGCAGGAGAGACGAGCTCAGCAGCTTCGGAGGCTTCAGGAGATCAACGCTCGCCGGCGGGAGGAGAAGCTGCTGCAGGACCAAGAGAGGCTGGACAGACTTATGGCAATACAGGCAAGGGACCTTTATTATCATTTACAGTTTTTTTTTTTTTTATGAAGCCATAACGGTTTTTCAAATAACATTTAAATGCTTAAAACTTAAGATTTAATATACTGTAGGATAGACCTTTTGACCCATTTACATCTGAGAAGGAAACACATTTTAAAAAGTCTGTTTTTTCTTCTAAGGATTTATTGTGTCCACTACAACAGTAACCATAAACATCCTCTAACTATACTTGATGTTTGATCTTTAGTTTGACTCTAAAACACAGCTGGCGTGTGCTGCACAGTGACCCTTGACTTTTGTGCGTACAGGAGCTGCTGGAAGATGGCCTGTTGGATCAGTTTCATAAGAGCCTGGTGGAGCTCAATATGGACTCTGCTGAGGAGCTGCAGTCGTACATCAACAAACTGCAGCTGGCTGTGGAGCAGGGCAGACAGAAGCTGCTGCACAGTGACGTAGCAGAGGGAAAGACGGAGGTGGGTGCTACTCCACCAAATCACAGAAAAGCTTTGTCCACCTTTTAGGCTCTGTCTGGCAAAATGCAACACAAATAGATACTGTTATTTTTTGAGTAGTTTAAAATAGGTTACCCAAAGAAAATATATATGAAATATATGTATAGCTTGAGTGGATAGCAGTGTTATATAAGCAGTGTTTCTAGGTATGTACAGTATCACTTGGCTGTAATCTAGGCATGCAAATGCTTCGGTTGCCAACAGTAGTAGGGAAGCAAAGTGGTCAAACTACACTGTATTTTCAACAAAAGTGATTGCAGCAGCTGAGAAACTAAGCAGCCACTGAGCTGAGGTCGCATTCAAATGTACCGGTAATTAATTAGGTCTACATGCCATTACCGTGAATTTGCTATGGGGCTTTACGGGGTCCGTCCTTGTTTGCTGCAGTCGATGTGCTGCAGCTGACATGATGCCTGAGGCTGTTCTGTTGCTCTCTGCCAGGTGTCTGAGCTGGAGCAGCCGATGGACGAGGGAGACGGAGTGGCACTGATGGATCCTGACTTCCCTGAGGACACGCTGCCAGAAAAATCTGCTAATGTGGTTCAGGTAGTGGCACAGAGACACTGGAACTTTCAGACATATATTAGATCCTCATTAATGCTGTGCAGGCTATTATCTGCCAGTTCAATATGTGGCAGAGTGTGTAAGAAAACTTTCTGTATTAGTAATGAAGCTAGCTAACTTTGCTCATAAGCGGAACCGTTTGGTGTCAGTGAAAATGAACTTAGATCTGGTCTCTAGCCCATGTTCAACATGGCAGAGTACCACCAGCTGTTTGTAGGGACGGAGCGTCTGCGGTGTCCAGAGATCCTGTTCCAGCCCTCGCCGACTGGAGAGGAACAGATGGGACTAATGGAGACACTGCAGTATGTCCTGGCCAGGTAAAGATACAAATCCTGCATATACATTGTGTTCATGTAAACACATAGGCATACGCAAATGAAATCACACAAACACACACGTGGATCCTATTATAATTAATCACCCAAATACTGCATTTTAGCATCTTTCATATTACATTTTTTATTATGTTAGAAAATGATATGTGAAACTAACAATGTCTTTCTTATGTCTATACTACACACAGGTACACCCCAGAGCAGCAGGAGGCGCTTGTGAGCAACGTGTTTCTTACAGGAGGGAACATGCAGTACCCTGGGATGAAGGAGAGAGTGGAGAGGGAACTGCTGGCTATGAGGCCCTTCCAGTCACACTTCAAGGTACAAGGCCCTACAAACCCACTGATCATTATACATTATACGCTGTTCTGAATCATATCCATGTATAAAGAATGAGAGAGAAACACAAATAACAAAATAAATAACAAATAAATAACAAAAGAATTGAAATTCAAAACATAAAGTAAATTTAGGGAAACCAGTTTCCCTGCCCAAATACTTTTCAGATTGGTTCAGATAATCCAGAAGTAATCTTCTTGTAATGACACTTGAACTCTAACTGACTCCTTCCCAGGTGACAATGGCGTCGCAGCCAGCTCTGGACTCCTGGTATGGGGCAAGAGACTGGGCCTTGGAGCATCCACCTGGAGGAGTGGGAGGAGCGACAGAGGGATGGATCAGCAGAAGGGACTACGAGGAGAAAGGAGGCGAGTACCTGAGCGAGCACTGCACCTCTAATGTCTCCATTCCCATGAAAATCGCCAAACCGGTCCGCCCCACCGAGCCCTCTGGTACCACACTGACATCAACTGGAGCTTCTGCTGCCATCACCGCGGTTACGCCTGCCCCGGCTCCCTCCTATTCTACTGTTGCTGCTGATGTTTCCATTGTTACCTCCTAAACTTGTATCTTCATTCAGACCTCTTGTATTCACATGCTGAGTTTTTGGTCTCTTGTAAAGTTGTAAACTGTTTTGGATCATTAATTTTGTTTTATTTTCATTGTGCTCGGCGAAACCACAAGAGACCATTCATATTGAATGGTCCTCAAAGTAATGATCTTAAAAGGTCTAGTTTGAATGTTTCATGTATTACTATGTAAATATAAGTTGTTTGTGTGTTTTTAATATATATCTATATATTTTCACTGTGAAACAGTTGTTTGCCTTTTGATTCAATGAGGTTAAGAAGAAAGTAACAGCAGTTTGATGCTTCTGGTTACAGATGAACAGACATTTTGATCAGTACCATCCTTTTTTCTTTTTCATCACTACAGTGCATATAAAAACCAAAATAAAGGGTTGGTTCTCTCAGATTACACACACATACAAATAAACTTACCTATAGTCGTATCTATCAATGCATAAAGTTTTGGTTTAATCGTCTCCTAGGTTTTATCTGTGCAAATATTTGCCGGCGTACAAACACAATGGAGGTGAAAAGAATGTTGTTTGTGTGTATTTGCTATTTTTGCTTGATTAATGACTAAATGGACCATTATCAGAATTGTGTATAATTGGTTTTCTGATCAACTCATCCGTCTACTGCCTGGAAGATTAGACATTCATCTAAAAAAAATGACTGTCAATGATATAAATGATCATTTCAGTACTACTTTGGATAATTCAAAGAACACGCTGTCAGCTACGGAATATTTCCTCTGTAGCTCTAAATCTAGACAGACAAAACCAAAAATATTTGCATAGATGGATAAAACTAGAGGTACATGAGAAAACTTAAATTTGGGTGAACTGACCCTTAAAATGCAACATATGTATTGTGTATATACTGTGTATATAATTAGGATTTGTAATACAGTTGTGTACCACTAGATGGCTCAGATGAACACATAATCTAGTTGGTCAGTTTTCAACCTCGAACTTTCAACTGATCTACTAGTTTTAGTTATCACCGTATAACAGATCTATTATACAAAATAAGTAGGCTGACTTCTGTAATAGTCATTTCTTGTAGATTCTCTTAAAGCCAAGCGTTTCACATGTCATGTGTCCGCCAGCTTTAAGAAGAGACACATTCTCGCTGTAGGTTTCCATTAATGCTAAAGCTGAAGTGGTTTTCTGTGAATGCCGGTTCAACAAACTGTCCTTTGTGTTCAGGCTACTAATCTACAAACCCACAGTTTAATCTGTCTAATATTCACAAGAACATGTGACAGCATGACAATCTTTGAAACTAGATACTAGATGTAATAATGAGGAGTCCTGGGCTCTCTCGCTCATTGAATTTCTAATCACTCTCACTGAAGAACTGGCAGGTGTCTTGCAGGTGTTTTACTGTATTGTTCTGTTCTTTGTTGGTTCACATTATTTACCCAGCAGACCTCTGTGTTCTAATACTATTATACGGTATTAAACGGTGCCACAGCTCAAGGTTCAAACTCTCAGCCAGATTGTTCTGTTTATCCTCAAGCAGCAGTAATACACACACACACACACACACACACACACACACACACACACACACACACACACACACACACACACACACACACACACACACACACACACACACACACACAGTGGTTTCCACAACAGGGCAGAGCAGGGCTAATTAGAGCCAAAACAGGCCTGTGACTGCAGGGTGATTGGCTCAAATTTAACAAGAGGGAGTAAAAGGGAAAAACAAGTAAATAGGATTTATTTCTATGGTTACGCTACATTTCTTAATGAATGAACTGCAGGTGCAACTCAAAAAATGTATTATGGATGTTTTCTATCTTTTCATTTCCGTACGATAGTCATCGTGTTTGTCTAATGGGGATGCCGTTGTGTGGCTTTTGGTTTGTTTTACAACATAAATAAGCAGGTAAGTAATCTTCAAACGCTTACAGCTCTGAGTCTGAGAAAGACAAATTTGATATTTACAATATTCTGTGATTATGATCATATCAATAGTGGCCTTGTTCTTCTGAGCCCTTCAGTACATGTCATAACTTAAATTCAGTAACAAAAAACAGGATGGTCATGGTGGCCATATTTGTCCATGTTCATACCTTACCTTACTTGCTTACCTCTACCATCCATTTTTCTCTGTGTGTGTCACCTCCTTACCAGATGTCAGTGATGTACAAGTCAAATTTACTGCTAGGACCAATAAACGTCATCATTAGATGGGGTTTCTAAATAAATTCCTTCCAGCTCAAGGGATACTGTAGGCGCACCATGCAGATCTTCTGTATTTTTAAACAAGTCTGGACTGTGTGTGCCATAGTGTTGACTAGTGTCCAATTAGGAGGATTTATCTTTGAGCTCCGGTGTTGCAGGTCAGCAGGAACACCAAGCAGGGCTGAGCCCATGTTTCACATTCCTGTGTTGGAGGGGAGGAGAAAATAAGAAGCCAGAGTTGGCAGTATCACAGATGCACAATGAGGTTTTTTAACAGTTGAACTGTCTTATTTTATATTATTGTTCCTATGTGAAACTTGAGCATTTCACAAATTTTCAATTATTCTGGGAGCAACAACATGATCCACTTGTTTTTTTCCGTCTACAGAGACATCTTGACGGTTACAGAGTTTAAAATAGCCAGTTGGCAGCATGCCCTGTTGGCATAGTTACATAAGGTGAACACCAAGTTGAAATCCAATAGAACCTTTGTTGCAGACAATCCTGCTATTTCTGTTTTGACTCTCTTCACTCCACACAGGGGCAAAACATTTGCAGACTGCCATAGATTGCTTGTGTTCGGGGGTGGAAAGCATGTTAGGGCCTGTCATGTCCTCGTTGCTAGGGACTCTAGTTGGTTGGGACACCTGCACAGTGGGGAGTGGAAATGGGATTATACCTTGAACCTGCTATGCACGGTGGAGCTCATCGCATATGAAAATGTGTGCAAACATTTTTGAACAAAGTGTTTGGGGGTAATTTATTGCTTTCTTTTTTTTCTTTTTTGTGCTTTTGCCGTTTGGTAATGCAGCTTAAATCCAGCAGTAATGGAAGACGTACTCATTTACTTAAAGTGTAAAAGTAGCAATATCACCCTACACATAAAAATACTACAGATACTACAAATAAATAAATACTGTCAAATGATTGTAGTAGAGTAAAAAGTAGTATTTCACTATAAAGAAGCACAAAATTAAAATACTTAACCTCAAAAGTGTACTTTATTACAGTACTTTTACAGACATCTGCAGTCAAACTGATTTTTTTCTTAGATCCAAGACACAACCAAATTCACATCATGCTCTTAAAGAATTCCATGTTTGATTTTTTCTGTTTGCTGCAGCTTAAAAAATTAACAAATAATCACAGCTGTAAAATTACTTAAATGTCTTTAACATAATCCTTATATTGATTTATGTAATTCATCACACTGATATTGGGTGGTACGGTGGTGCGGTGGTTAGCACTGTCGCCTCAGAGCAAGAAGGTCGTGGGTTCTGTGTGGAGTTTGCATGTTCTCCCCATGTCTGTGTGGGTTCTCTCCTGCAGACATGTGGACTAGGTTGATTGGTGACCCTAAATTGTCCTTAGGTGTGAGTGTGTGGCCCTGTGATGGACTGGCAACCTGTCCAGGTGTGGCCCTGTGATGGACTGGCAACCTGTCCAGGGTGTACCCCACCTTTCTTCTGTCCAACCTGAGGAAACTTACTTACTCTCGGCATTATAAGCTGAATGATCCGAGCAGACCTAACATTTCCTGCCTGGACAGAGAACATGGCCAGTTTGTGAGAAGCTGCGGTCTCTGCATCATTAATGGCCAATCATTATTTATTTGGTAGTGATTCATGTATTGTTAACACAGATTCCTGTTAAAGGGATATTCCACTCAAAATGTTCTCTTTTTGAGTATAAAACATTCTGTTATCTTGAAAAGTGGCCATAAAATGTTTATAATTTCCACTCAGCTTATATTCACATCACTGACAAAGGATTCCAATAGTGAGTGGTTTACACTGTGGAAACATGTTGAACCATTTCTGCAGCATAAGACGCTTCTCTGTCCACCAATATGTGTGTCTGAGGAAAGACACAGACACAGTGACTTTATCAATATGTTGATTTGATGATTTATTTTGAACATAATGGGCACTTGGTTTGACAGGGAAAGTTGAATCTGTTGCAGGAGCAGGTTAAGAAGTGTCTGTGGATGCTTTAATACTTTTCTACCAAAGTCAAAACCTTCGCTTTTGGACATTTTAAGTGACAGCAAACTTTTCTGAGCCACCATTCAAACCTACAAGGGGTACAGTAACAGCTTCATAATGAAAAGGCACACACGCACACACACACACACACACACACACACACAGTACCTCTTCATGTAATGAGTACCATTAATACCCACGGACACACATGCATGCGTGCACACACGCACACACACATCCTTGTATCACCATCTTTGTCGGTACCTGTCACTGACACAATGCATTCGCTAGCCTCTTAATCCTAAAACTAAGTCTTAACCTTCAAACAGCCCTGTACACTTGTGGGGTTCTTATTTTGGTCCCCACAAAGCTGTTGGACCTAACAAGTATAATAGGCTCCCAGTTTTTGGACCACACAAATATGGTAAAACAAGTCCCCTCAACACACACAGCTTTTGACAGGTTGATAGAACTATGGCTCTGTCTCACACTGGGATTCATTACTGTCTGCAGACACCTCGTCTGAGGCTGATGGGTCTCTGCTGCTATGAAAAACCGCCTAGCTCCAGTTTTGCAAATAATCGTTATTTTTATTTAAACTAAAGGTTGATGCTTTCCATAATATCTCATGTAGATTTCAGTCCAGTTTTTCCCCCCAACCACATAAGAGCTGAATGCTGAAGATGTGTTTTTCCTCATGTGAACTTAACTGTCCTGCTTTTTTATTTGAGGACAGACGTGCGGTACCTAGGAGGTAATGAAACGTCTGTGGAGTTGACAGTGGAGGACTCTTGTTCCAAATTGAATTGTAGTTGTTTTAACTTCTAATTAAACTGGAGTGCCATGAATCAGAGACACAAGCCCATTAAACAGACTGGGAGGTTTTGTTTCAATAACATGAAGCACTATGTTTTTATGTGAACATGAAGACAATTGGAAACCGGTGTGTTTCTTTTGTCAGTATTAAGCAGAAGAATTACAAAACACAACAGAAAATCTTTTGTAACAGAATGACCTTTGTTGTTTTAAAGTTTTATTTTTGGTGTTGAACCCTGTATGAAGCACATGCTGTAAATTTTTCCTTTAATTAACAACATTTCAGCTGCAAATAAGAAATCTTCAATCATGGTCAACGAGCTGAGTTGCCATGTTTCTAAACTCATTCACTGTGCTGAATGGCCTGAAAAGGGACAAACATGTTGATTGTGGTGCATAATTATGTTTTGGACTGTCCCTGGCTTTGGTTGCCTGGATAAAAAGCCAGGATAAGTGTTTTTGAAGCAGAAGCACCATGAATGCATAATTTATCAGCAACAAACTTCTGTACAAGTTTGTGTATATTTTCTTCTTCTGGTATCATTCAACATCTTTTGCTTTATTGTTTTCTTACCAATACTTTACTGAACATTTGGTTAACTTCATTATTTAGAAATAAAGTACGCTCACACAAAAATTTATGACTGTCTTTAATTGCAGCACCATTTCAACCTATAAGAGCTTGTTTCCCGTGTGTGGTTCTTCTCTTTCTGTTTTCAGTTTGTTCTGTTGTGGCAGCTGTCAACTGAATGGTGTTTTTTCTAGATTTGTGCTGTGTGCATCTTTACTGATGTGCTTTGGACAGCTAAAGAAGTCCATAGACATAGATATTCCCCAGTGGCCTTTAAAAGGACACAGTGTTTGTATGCTTTTCCATTTCCTCCAGTCAGCTCCCAAAGGACTGAAAAGTCTTCAAACTGCAGTGAAGGAAATGAGGGAGAAAAGGCATCTGTGCTGTCTGCAGGAGATTACGCAACTTCTTCTGATTGAACATCCTGATATGAGGATCAAATGTCTCTGGCATGGATATTTAATGAACAATCAAAAGGGTGAAACATTATAGGTAGAATACAAACTTTTACATGGTGTCCAGCACAGTGTAATCACCCCAACAAGGGAGCAAAAGTAGCTGTAATTGGATGTAAATGACCTCCTTCTCCTCCTCCTCCCCTCCTCCCCCCACATGCAGGGAGCAACAGGTCTAAATCCCATCTGTGCACGACTGTTCAGAGCTGGTTGTTGATAACAAGGGTCTGAAACACTGACTCTGAATGTTTTTTTCATGCATTGTTCTTAAATTTCTATAAACTGGAGCAATGATTTTTCGGACAGCAGCAGAGCATGCTAAGAAGCACCCTGGAGTGAGTAATGTTTATTTATTATTTTTTCAAGTGTACCTAAAGTTTACTGAGATTAGCAACAAAATGTTTGCATGGTTAATTTTTCGTAACTTGAAATCACAGAGCGCCAACTTAAATAATTCACGTCAAAATGATGTTTCACCAGATGGAATCAGCATTTGGACAGCTCCATTGTTTGTGATAGTATGTCAGATATACTGTAAAAAGAAATCCTACAATGTTAATTTTTCTTATTTTTCCGTGTGCGTATTTATTCTGCAAATCAACACTGTCATATATAAGACAAAGAAACTGAATCTAATGCATAGGCTATAGCTGTCGCTGAAGCTAATTTGCAGCCCCCATCCCTTAGGAAGGCTTTTAAATTAATTTCAGGTTTGTGTGTTTTTAAAGGCTACTAACTCACAGTATAATGTATTTCTGTTTCCTATCACATTAATATAGTATCATATCCTATTACAATGCATGGTTTACAATATATCTCTAAGAAGATATTGCACTGTGATTTTCAAGTGAGTCAAAGCAGGAGATGTGATTTGACATCTAATTATCTAATCTTAATCTTTCTTCTATTCTTCTGATCAAATCGATTCTTTAATTGAGTAGGTTAAGTTGCTCCAGTGGCTTATTATTTAAATTCAAGCCAAAGTTTAAGAACACATCCGAGACCTTTACTAACCTCCTAAATTTAAATGGACACAATCTAAGTGTTTAGGAAATGATGGGATAAAATCATTTAAAAAAAGAGTTGTCTCTACAGGGAACAGGATTATTTTTGTACTTTTAACCAGTTCTGCTGTCAGAGTGAAGTGACAGAGTTTTAACTTCTTGTCTTCAGCCTCCCAGGAGAGAGAGGGAGCGAAAGAGTGAGAGAGAAAGAGAGAGAGAGAGAGAAACTAGAAACTGCAGGGAGGAAATCCCTATGAGACTCTACTAGAGCTCCTTGATATGGTCTATCATCCTGATGGACAGACAGGCTGAGAGACAGACAGCAAGAGAGAGAGAAGCTGCAGGGAGCAAATCCCTGCCTGTGAGGCTCTACAAGACTCCTTGATCAAGTCACAACAGTCAGACAGACAGAGAGAAAGAGACAGGCTGTTCGAGAGAGTCAGAAAGTTTAAAGAAAGACAGACAAAGGAACAGATAGTCAGACAGACAGACAGACAGAGATGGAGAGAATCTATTAAACAACATTGAGACAGAGAGACAGATGGAGAGTCAATCAGACTGACTGAGGTGTCCAAAATTGCCTCCCACTCAAAATATAGTCCCACTTGTCCCCTATAAAATTGACTTGGATAAATGCAAAATGAAACGTTTACAATGAATGATCACTAATCAAGTGCTTACCACTATTATGCATCTTGAAGACAGAAGTGAAAGCAGATTGGTGCTACATTTATAATATTTTTTGGACTTTTCTCTAACCCTTGCCTTCTTTGTGAAACATTTGCTGATTTTACCTTTTTGGGCCTTAAACCCCTATTTAAGTGAAACCATCTGAGATGTTTAGAGAAGAAATGGCTTTGGTGGAACTGCTAACAACTCACAGACATTGAAAATGTTAAAATGTGTTGTATTCTATAAGCTTAGCATATATTTTTTAATGTGAAATCTTCATCTGAAAAGTAACTGGTAACTACTGCTGTTAGATATCTTTAGTAGAGTAAAAAGTACAGTATGTTCCCATAGGTGTCATTTACACTGAGGACGCTGGAGACATGTCCACACCACTTTTTGAAATGGCTGATTTGGTCCCCACCACTTTTTTGAAGCTTAATGTGTTAAAAAGCATTCTGAAATATAGCTTGCAGTTAAATAACAAATGAAAATGCCTTTAAAAAGGTTTATTTGCACATTAACAAAAAACATGAAATCCAATTAAAATATAGAAGAAACAAATGTGCATTGTTCAAAAAACTAACTTATGCTTAAAAAAACAAGCTATTGATTATAAAATGACCCAAAAACGTGCAAGCAGCAATCAGTAACTATAACAACTTCTTGACACAGTTTCTTTTTGGCCAAATTTTCTGTTCTGTCCCTTTGAACACAAGGAGGGAAGACTAAATCATGCCAACATATGTTTTTGCCTCAGCAAGGATAATATTAAATAAGAATAGTTGATCTACAGGAGAAACAGATCTGAAAGCAACACAGAATGACTGAGAGCTGCACTGACTTATAATCTATTATGTTTTAGAAATGTCACATTCTGCCTGAATTTTGTGTTTCCTTTTACATAAATAAAAACATTTCCACCATAACTTGGGTTTCACCAGAATGCAGGAAATTAAGTGTTTAATGATCGAAATTTCCTGGGGGAGGTCCCCACAGACCCCCTACTCATATATCTCGCCATTGAGGATATTTTTAAATGTGTTCTTAAGTCCAGTACTTGAGTTAATGTACTTAGTTTCCACCACTGCCTTACACACACACACACACACACACACACACACACACACCACATACTGTGTGTCAGCCAGTTCATCGGGATGACAGAGGGTGACTGAGTAAAAGCGGGCCAGCAGTTAATCCTCAGAGCTCTTGTTGGTCAGCTGCTCAAACCAACATTGTTACAGTAACTGTCATCTGCAGACAGGAAGTGTCAAATGAAGAATGCCCTACAGCAAATCTCAACTACTTTAGCAAAGACATTTTCTACTTGATGAAAACCTTGTCGAGAATAATTTAAAATCCCTTGGTGTAAATTTGGAATGACTTCATATTTTCCCTTCGGTGATGGTTGGCATATGATTCAGAGGAGAGTTTCTCACAGTTGAATAGTAGGTTGATTTTGAAAAATGCTGCATGTGCCCTTTTTTAATTCAAGAATGTGCTTTATATTTGCATATTCAAGATGTTCAGCTAATATAGTGTCAGGTGTCATGAGGTTGAAGCTGACTTTGGCTGATGCAATTTAGAAAAGAGTTACTGTTTTCCATCAGGATAACACCTGCTTAACATACTGCATAATGGCTTATTTTCCAACAGACAATACTTTGGTTTTTCTGACCAGCAAATCAAACTTTTCTAAATTTCTACAAGTGTGAATGTGGTGCACCTTAAACTCCTCATACTTTACTTTCCATGAGGACGTGGACACAGCTTTGCAGTGAGCTAAACAGACTTCCAGTAAAGGCTGAAGACAGTGTATTGCCTTTGAAGACTTTACTGGAACATGTGACACTGTAAAAACAGTATTTGGACAACAAATGTAAAGAAGTAATTACAAATCAACAAAAATGACGAGATACAGCGAAACCACTTAAGCTAACTTGCTGTTTTCCTCTGCTCCCTGCTAGCTAGCTTGATGTGATGTGAGGTACTTAATTTAAAACATTTACAGAATAATAAGTCAGTACACACAGTGATACTGAAATACATTTACTGCTAACACTTACTTCTTCTGTACAATAAGTCAGAATTTGAACACTGGCTATATTTGGGATGTGACTCTTAGCCAGAGGTGAGACACAGCTGTCTGTTCCCTCTGTTCCTGTGGGCTTCAATACTGCAAGCAATGTCATCCATCAAAGAGATGTGTTGCCACTGACAGTTACAGTAACATTTCTAAAACTGAACATTATCTGTATTTACACTATGCATAATCGAATCGCACCAGTCTAGTAAAGTGATCCAAGGTGATACTGTGTTGGAGTTCATATCATGAAAAATTCAGGTTGTGTAGTCATTTATGCAAAATGACACCATACCAAATTCAGAAATAACAGATCAACTATCTAATATTAAATAGTATAAGATTTAAGAATCTTACTTATCTGATTATCTCTGTCTGTCTTCAGCTCATCCCCCAGTTCTTCTTCATCTGTCTGGGAATGGGTGGGGCATCTCTGTACCTGATCCGGTTGGCCAGAGGACCCCATGTTACGTAAGGACTTTCATATTTCACCATGTCCTAAGCTAATATAATAATGTTAGTATAAATATTAGTATAAATATATATATATATATATATATATATGTGTGTGTGTGTGTGTGTGTGTTTCCCTGGTTTAGATATCTTTAGTTTGGTTTTCATATTGTTTAGGAACAATTTCAAACAATTTTGACCCCCCCAATGTCCCCCATACAGGATGGTCACAGGACGGAGTACACCAAATATAACGTGATTACGATGTATAAAGAAAATTATGGATGCTGGACTAATTAAGCTGGTTAGACTTAATTCCTCTTATAATTTCATCCCGAAATGAAGATTTACAACATTTTAACAAGACAAGTGGAGGGCAGATCAATACTTTTTACAGTCTAAATCAGCAGAGGGATTTGTTTTATTATTAATTACTGACAACAAGGATCCCTGCTTGCTTTAATTTCCACCTCAAACTGCCTCTCCTCCTGCGTCCTCTCCTCCTGCTGCTATCCAAACTGTTGATTTACCCTTAATAGTATGCCAGTGACAGCAGACACAGCTCAGAGCTTTTAACAAGAGCTCCCGGAATGGGGCACTGTCTTGTCTCTTTACACATCTTTCATCATCTCTTTGCAGCAGTGATTGTTTACATGCTTGATTATATTATAAGAAAGAGTGTCCTGGTGGTGGCCCAGTTTGCTTAAAGCATGTACTGCATGCTGCGTGTGAATCTGATCCTCAATTTTTGTGTGCCTTTGCTTTAATTCTAGTTAATTTTTATTGTCTGTAATCTATCAAAGCGGAGATGAGGTATCAGATAATTTGTGAATGAATTTTGTGCCGTTCTGAAATGAGAGCTTTGTTCATGTGCATGAGATTCCCAAAACATTATCTCAATTCTGCCTGCATCTGTTTGTGTGTTTAGCTGGAACAAGACCAATAACCCTGAGCCATGGAATAAACTTGACCCTACATATCAGTACAAGGTAAAACAGCATACTACGCATACAAGTAGTCAATGTGAGGAAACTGGGATGACATTCTAATTGTAATTTGATTCATCCATCTTTGTTTGCATGTGAGATTAGATTTTCCTCAGTTTGATTTTCTTTTTCTTCCCTAGTTTGTCGCCATCAGCACAGACTACAAAAACCTGAAGAAGGAGGGGCCTGAGTTCTGAATCTTTTGTTATTCTCCAGACAGATTTGATTTGATACATACATTTGATTGATTGATATAAAAATATATTCCAAAACCTGCAGTTGAAATGGAGGCAAGTAGCTGCCAGGAAAATAGGGAAAACTACACCCAAAAATCTAAAACTGGGTGGCATGTACCAAAAAATGGTATTAATGTAAAATAGATATGATTTGTATTTAAGGAGCTAAACCCTGCAGACACTCTGTATGCTGCTTTAAGGTTTTGTTTTCCATGTCTGAGGGTTAAAATTAACAAAATTTCCTCTTTGTTTTCCCATACATTCTACAAATGAAGCTTTAACTATGCTAACTTCTGATAAAATCTCATTTGCTTGCTGCAGTGCATTGATGGTCAAATGAATGTGACTTGTCTGCATGTGTTTCTTCATAACTGGCACATGATTGTATGGTTTAGCAGCCACTAAATTCAGCAATCATTGTGTAAGTTATGAAAAGGCAGAGATTTTTAATCTGTGCTGGATTCTTTCAATAAAAAAACGGTTGTGTCTGGTTCGTGTTCAGATAAGAGAGTGTTTGTTGCCCATCTGCACCGTGACTTTCACACCTGCATGGAACTTAGT
Source organism: Micropterus dolomieu (assembly GCF_021292245.1). Classification (NCBI taxonomy): domain Eukaryota; kingdom Metazoa; phylum Chordata; class Actinopteri; order Centrarchiformes; family Centrarchidae; genus Micropterus; species Micropterus dolomieu. The sequence goes on along the minus strand of NC_060157.1, from coordinate 22,737,279 downwards.
CAGATACAGATCTTTTTCCACATCCCAGATACAAATACATAATTAGTAACGCTGATGGAACAGGTCCATCTGTTGGCAGAGCAGCTGTCAGTTTGCAGCCGGATCGGTGTTCCTGAGACCACATTTAGTAGTGCGTTTGTGTGTGTGTGTGTGTGTGTGAGTGTGTGTATTCCTATGTGTGTCAACAGTGTTTGTGACAGCAGCAGAGTCTTTGATCAGCTACAGCAGTGGCAGGATGCTGAGCAGTCCCCAAGCATGGCGTTGATGTATGATAGCGGAGCACAGTGGGGGCACACACACACACACACACACACACACGCACACACACACACACACACACAAACAGTGGTTGATGATTTACTTTTTAAGTCTGTGGATTGAAACAACAAACAGTTCATGAATAAAGATTTTAAAGCAATCTAATCTCAGTAATAGACACTGCTTTCTAGGATGATGTTGGCCTCACACTCAACTCTTCTTCCTCCATTCTTGCTTTATTCTTCTAAAGTTGATACTCCAAGGAGCAAAGAAAGTGTTACCATGAATACACTTTAAGGGCAGTAATGTTACAATATAAAATACATTCGTGGGAACTCTCTGGAGACCACAGGGTTTGTCAATCCCTAACTTGTAACTGGATGTTTTCCTTTGTTATACCCTCTTGTCATATGAAATACTGACACACAGTTTTTATCCTTTCCTTATTACCTATTCCACAGTAACAACGTTGCTACTAATGAAGGGCAAATGAAAAACACACCCATGAATTCGTACAGGTTCTTGGCTTTGTTCAGTGAAGGTGAGTCTTCTTTTTCATGCTCTTTCAAAACCTCAGACCTCCCTTTTGGCTCTCTGCGCTCTGAGCTCATATTCATCTCAATTCCTCCCTGTAATACAACAGAAAGGAGCGAATGAAAAGAGAAGAAAGAAGAGCGAACATCAAAAAAGCATGCTCCTTTTAAACACCACAGGGATTGTCGTGGCAATAAGGAGACGGCAAGAGACCGCAGAACGTTGGAACATGAGGGATTATATGATTTCTCTAAAGGAAGCCTTAAAACTTAAACACACTGACATGCACTGCGTCAAAGGAGTAGTCAGGTCATGAGAAACAGGGCAAAGAGATGAAGCAGATGAGTCGTTATTTGTGTTGTGATGCTGCGTGTGTGTGTGTGTCCTTGTGTCTGTTTTTCTGACGACAGAGCTGAGCGCCTCCCTGACCTTTGACCTGTGATTCAGCTGGCCAGTCTCTGTGGAGGGAACACATTCCTCTGGCAGAGACTGAAGCAATAACCATCAACCGAAAAATTGGAAGACTAAAAAGCTGAGCAGGGCATAAGGACGTCTGATGGAAAACAAAAGATCTTCAGTGAAATAAATATTAAGCGCTCCAATAGGCAGCAGCAGCAGCGTTTCATGTTGCAAAGCTCATTTAGTGTTGCTTTACTGTATAAAAGACTTTGTGTCTCATAGGAAACCAAGGTTTATAATTTCATCCCAGAGTGAAAGAAAGAGGAGGCTCACTTTTTTTTCTGTGTGGGAGTAGAAAAATCTGACTGCAGCAATGTTAAAGGAGCTTAAACAATTAGAAATGCAATTTCTGAATGTTTTGTGAGGACAGTGAAGGACTCTGGTATTACATAATGCTCTCATCTTCTGATGTATATGATGAATTGCCTGTGTTTATTAGCATTATGTAATTTGGGGTAGCATGGTGACATAAAGCGACAATGTTATTAAAGGAAGTAGGAACTTCTGCAAATGGCTGAGTGAAGATGGTCTCAGCTCAGTTTCCTGCTTGTCTCTACTGTCTCTACAGTCTGGGCTATTAGTCTTTATGCAAAGAAGTTTATTTTAATTGAAGTCATGAAGCAATTCATTCAAATAGAAAACAATACCAGCTGTCTGGTGGAGATTAGAAGTCTACACTGGATAAATCAGGCATCAGAAGCTCACTGAAAACATGGTCACATCCACAGCTCTTATTGTCTGTTTTTAGACAGTTTCCTGAAGTTGACAGTGAGAGGAAATGACCAGAGGAAATGCTTGCAGCTTAACATGGATCAATGTTTATAATCTCTGGAGAGTCTCATCCCTCCTCCGACTGTAAACATAAATTTTCTGTCTTTCTAAGAAATGCATGTGTGTGTTACAGAGCCGCATGTATTCATAAGACCAATGTAACAAGAGCTTATGAAATATCAGAAAATTCAATGAACATGTAAATGTGCATTTGGGAAATGATTTTTATTGTAATGAAGAAGACCTACAGTATATATGTTATAAAGTCATCACAAATAGATATCAGAGTGAAGGTATAGAGGCTGACATTAATATGTTATAGTCTAAAAACAGAGTTTGTGCTGTTTAACCCTTTTAGTTTGTTGTTTTGTGTGTGTAACCTGAATGTGTGTTCAATTTCCAGTGCAGCTGCTTTGAGTTTCCCAGGGCCTGGGACAAAAGCCTGACATTGATAAGGGCTCTAGAAAGCGCTGAATGACAAAAAGCCAAATACCTAAACCACTTACGGCCCTTCCTTGCTTCTCAGACGGAAAGCAACAGCCCTGTCTGAGGGGTGGACAACATATTAGAGCAAGTGCAGCAACTGTTGATGCATTAACTGCAACATCATAACTTACCTTCACAAAACAAATCATTTTCCATATCTAGTAAGTTCGAACACAATTTCCCAAAGTGGCCTATAAGAGTTTTGCACAGTATTGTTATAGGTTGTCAAAATGTAAAAAACTGTTCCACTAAATTGGTTGCTAATACAATGAAACTGCTGATGTGATATCATCTTATCATCATCACAATGCAATACATTATTACATTTTTATTAAGCATTATTATTATTGTTACAGCCATTAAAAAGTATAAATGTGTTATAGTGCAATTCATTTTCAATTTTATTGTGTTACTCAACCTTTTCTCTTTTGATGTAAGTATTAGCTGGCAATTTGTTTTATATGGTTTTTTTTTAGCAGGCTTACATACATTTACACTATATTACATGTTTCATCATATTTGGCAGAAATGATGCTTGAGTGGATTATGGAAATGTAATGACCCCTGGTGCAGCACACCGACCAAGTTTCAACTGACATGATACATGTGACTGTGTCAATGCTTGTGTTCATGGCAACATTATCAAAAACATCTGAGACTATTTCATTTGAGGAGTTCCAAAGCATATGTACATGGTGTGATGGGGAAACTGCCTTTCTGTACGTGCTGTTATTAGTGGTCAGTGAATCCGGGCATGGGAAAGGGGCTGGCAAATAGCTCCACCTGCTGGCGGAGCTCTGCAATGCGTGACACTGTCTCTGGGTCCTCCAGCACGAAGGACTTGAAGCTGGCTAGATTTCCTGTTGGGAGATTGAGAAAGCAAAACAACTAGCTTAGGGTTTTAATAATATACATCTGGTTAAAAATAGCCTGTAGTGCTGTTAAAAATGTTCATGTGGTGAATCTTTTGGGGTCAGAAGGAGGACTGAACATTATGTATACTTCTTTAAAAAAGCAAGGCCCTCTCCAGCATTAATAATATTTTGTGCTATTGCATTGTATTATGTTGCAAAGGGTGTTTCTATTGTTTTGTTCATCTTATTTTTCTCAATGAGGGTAGGCTAAATAACAGGAACAGCTCTCTGTAGCGATACTGCAATGAGTGGCACCACAAAATACATCCTAGAAAATTATCATAGAGTTGATTAAACAGTTTCAACAAATACTATAACCTTCATGAAGACAGGACTTACTGCAGGACTGTTGTAGACTGCATTAGTTTTAGTCAGGTAAAAATGACAGATTTTTCCCTTTGATGCTCATTGTCAATGGTTCAAACATTAGAATGCCTTCTCAACACACAATATATTACCATGGTGGACTCTGTACCACTCTAAATGACATAGGAACTTCTTCCTCTCTCACCAGTCTTCTTCTTCACATCCAGTGCGATCTGAATCCCTTCATCAATAAACTCCACAGTCTTTTCAAAGTCTGCCTCCTTGAACTGTCGGGAGGTCAGAGCTGGAGTTCCTGGAAGAAAGCAACGACAGATAAAAGGAAGGCAAGACTTTAAAAAAAAAGTACTGCAATTTTAGGGTTATCACTGTCGATAAAGAGGTTAAGACTGGTGCGGTTGAGACACAAGCTGACAGGCCGATGGAAATACAGACAAATAAACAGACAGACAAAAGAAAACAGAGACATCACACAGACAGACACACAGTGAGAGAAGAAAGGATCAGGTATGATATAGGTAGCAAGACTGACTGGTTGACAGATTCTGCCCAAACACCCTCCACTCCTGCAGCTCTTCACCCGTAAAGTAACCAAAACATCCTGCGCCACCTTTAAATGTACTAATTTCAGTACCGAGCCTAAGTCCTCCTGGAGTGAGAGCACTCTTGTCTCCGGGGCATGTATTCTTGTTAGCGGTGATGGAGACCAGCTCCAGGACCCTCTCAGCTCGAGCCCCATCCATCCCGCGAGGTCGAAGGTCAACCAAGACCAAGTGGTTGTCTGTTCCACCTGAAAGGAGGAGGAGAGTGACTTAATGTTTTTGTTTGATTTATGGTAAATGATATTCAGTTTAGCTCAACAGTGAGATAAATTGTCATTTCGCTTCACTCTCCACTCAAACCTTCAAACAAACAATGATAAAGTTATCATAATTTCTTTTAGATTATTAGATTTATTTCCTCATAATATTTTTCCCACATTCAACTGCCGAGTGAAGGTTAAGAGAACGTTTCCAAAGTCATGAAAGCAGAATGCAAATTCAGTTGGAGCAAATACAGAATTAATCCACCAGCAATTGCATCAGATATTTTGAATGGTAGAAATGCATTCTTACTCTATTGCTATTGTAGGTAATGGTTATGTGTAGATTAAAACTTTCTAACCCTCTACTTCCGGCGCCATTTTGATCTCAACTGCACACCTGTCAAGTCTTGTGACTGCAGCGTGCACGGTGGCAACACTTTTTTTGAAGGGTGGTCACACAAAATCTGGATTTGATTTCAGATTTTTCTTCTGTCCACTTTGTATTGTGTTCATTGATAAATATAATCTGTTAGCATGTCTATTTTTGAAAGCATTCTTACTTTACAGCATTTTATTCACACCTGCCTAACACTTTTACACAGTACTATGCAGTGTAAACACCCAGCAAGGTACTGCTGGTAATAAACAAACTTGTATTGTATATGTGTTTTGTACAAAGACGCATTAAGTGCATCTAAAAATACTCTTCATTTCCCTCAGTACCTGACACCAGGGTGTAGCCCTTCTTCAGCAGGGCGTTTGCCATTGCCTTGGCATTCAGCAGCACTTGAGTGATGTACCGTTTGAACATGGGAGTGGAAGCCTACAAAGACAGAAATTATGCTGTGTAAAGAGAAAGACCATATCAGGGCACTCCGGATGACAAGTAAAATGTTTTCCATTTATGTTTGCAGGCTGAATATTAATAATTAAAGTTGATATCTGGACCTGTTTGAGGGCGACAGCCACCCCAGCAATAGCGTGGTTGTGAGGACCTCCCTGAAGTGATGGGAACACGGCAAAGTTCACCCTGTCCTGTAGGTCATAGGTCACCTCCCGACCTTTCTTATCCACAGACCGCACACCTTTACGGTAGAAGATCAGACCGGCTCTGCAGAGTGAGAGAGAAAGCGAAATGCATTCAACCTGAAATGTCCCTTTTCTATTTTTCACTTGACAATAAACAGCAAGATCCAGCAATTGTTGTACAATACAAAACCACATTTTAATTAAGTTATTTCAATACCATGACCGGACCACCATTACCACTTATTCTGTGATGATAAAACAAAACAAAACACATTCACACACAACATCCAGGCCCTTACCTTGCTCCACGCAGGGACTTATGAGTAGTGGAGGTGACCAGGTCAGCATGCTGGAAAGGAGAGGGAACAGCTCCCGCTGCCACCAGGCCGCTAATATGAGCCATGTCTGCCAGCAGGTAAGCATTAAGCTCCACACACAGCTGAAACACACACATTAACTAATCAAAATCATTTCTAATCTTTTCAAAGTCTTATTTCGTTGAACAATCTCATTCATCATTCTTTGATCTTGTATACTCATTTGTGTTTCCTGTTTTTATTTTTTGTCCTTATATTTTTACTATTGCTTGCTTTCAGGACTTAAGAAACCGCTTTAGCATATTTGAAGGCTATTAAAATGTTTTTACCACTACTTTAACTGACATAGTTCCTGACCTAAGCAGTACCTTCTTCATGCGAGAGTAGTCCATAAGGCGAGCATAGGCGCTGGTTCCTGCTATGATGAGTCTGGGTCTAAAGAGTCGGGCTGTTTTCTCCAGCTGGTCATAATCGATCAGACCTGTTTTGGGCTGAGGTGATACAGGAGGAAAGGGGGAGATGGAAAAGTCAAAACTGAATACTTTGTAATTTTGTTTTTAGGGATAGAGTGACGGTTTTCTTCAGATTTGCTTTGGCAATTTTGGTTCAAATCTTTATTTCTTTTTACAAAACGTCAACCAAATTACTCACATCCAGCTTGTAAGGCATCGATTCAAAGTAGATGGAGGTGGCTGATATTCTCTTTGTGTCTGTCATGTAGCCGTGGGTAAGGCTGAAATGTGGTCGAATATAAAAAAAAGTTTTAGAAATTTAAGTTGAGAGCGCGTCCCAGAAGTTCAGCAGGTGAGGGGTTGTAAACTTATTCTGAACACTCTAGATCATTATTTTTCTTCCATATGACCTGCATATTGATGTAATTCATTGATCACTTCATATGTAAGTCATTTCCGTACAACTGACTTAAAAAACTTTCTCCACTTTACCTCCTTCTTCTGATCTACAGATCCTCTTTAGTTGCTGTAGCTTGTATGTAAATTCATCTGATCATGTAAAGACTAGATCTTCCTTATGTTCTATTGTTATGTTTGTTGGTCTTTTGAGAAGAAAAAATGCTGTTTCAATTTGTTACCTTGTGCAACTGAGTGGGTTTGTTGTTCTGTTATCTATTGCTAATGTTGCTAAATTTTTATTCATTGATATCAAAATCCAACACCTCTTTAACTGTAACCTTACCAACCCCCAGACAGCCCACATATAAGTTTTCTATAGTATCTGGCATATAAACATTGCAGGTCTGCATTCAGCCCAAAGCTAACTATCACCTGCAACAGCAATATGGTGTGTATGTGGGTGTTGGTAAAATAAAAAATGTAGTTTAGATAAAAATACATTGAATTCAAAGATGGTGCCATAATAGGACAACTCCAGACTGCATGACTAACATTTTGCCATGTACATTAATTCCTCTTGATATTAAGCTCCAAAACAACTGTTGTCACACTATGTCAGTGTTTCCTAGTGTCTCCAGATTTTCCTCCCCTTCCCGGTGTTTCCTGTTTCCCCCTGTCTGTTTCTCTCTGTGGGTGCATCACAAGCCTCTTAATTACATCCCCTTTTCTCTCACTAATGTCTTTTCCTTGCATCTGGGGATGCATGGAAATAAGCAAGGAAACAATTCCAGGAGAGAAGAAACAAGGAAATATGTTTTTAGAGAAATGAGCCCTCTGAAGCGTCTGTTTTTGATGACAGCGGCAGGTGATCACAGCTGGATCAGCTGTCACTAGGCTCAAACAGTTTGATGGAGTTTGTGTCTGCACATAATATTCTGATTGTGAATTAATTGTTGAGTAACTCAAAATATGAGCATGGTGCTTTTTGAACTGGAAACATTGGAAATCAATGAAAACCTTTTTTTTTTTTATTATTTCCTCTCTGAATCCGCCATTTCAGTCCAGCAGCAATATCCAGTTTCATGGAGGAAAATGTCAACCACACAGGCAAAATCATAAAACATTTCATGGCACATTACAACAGTCAGAAAATGTCATAACATGTCTATCTTTATACATTGAATAAGATTATCTAATAATTCGTTGTTAGGAAAATCCAGTGATCCACAACATCACATTATTACTCTTTACCCAGCAATCATGGCTTATGTTGATGTTATTACATCATTAGTCAGTGTTATCGTATGTTTGGTCCATCAAAAAAGTAAAATTTGATTGTTAACTCTAGGAAAAACACAATCCAATTTAATTTTACTATTGTTCAAAATCAAGGGGAGGTATAATTAGATTTACTCCTTTAAATATTCTCCTGGCATGTATTTTTTTTTGTGGGAGGCAACATTATTTGATTTTGGTATGATTAAGAGTGTTGTCTCTATCAGTTGTTACATTTTTCCTTGTGTACAGATAAATAAAAAAACCTCTATATTTCAGTATCTTTGGCTAAACATGTTCACTCACTGTCCCCCGTCAGGCAGATCCAGACCCATAATGCGGTCATGGGGCTCCAGTACAGATGTGTAGGCTGCAAAGTTAGCGGGGGATCCAGAATATGGCTGGACGTTAACTCCCCACAGATTTGGGTCCAGACTGAAGGCAGTGAGTGCTCGCTTCTGACACAGCAGCTCAATCTGGTCTACAATCTCTGCACCTCCATAGTACCTGACAAACACAAAAGGCATTAATCGTTTAATATTATATCGTTTTGTTTTGTACTGTATCATTTATCATTTTGTATTTTATCGTATTGTTTTTTATTGTATCATATTGTATGGTAGAATTTTGTATTGTATCCACCCATCCATCCATTTTCCGCTGAGCAAGGGGTCCGTACCTCCCTCCCTCCAGCAACGTCATCCAGCTCCTTCTTAGGGATCCTGAGCTGTTACCAAGCTAGATGAGATATATAATCTCTCCACCGTGTGTTGCATCTACCCTGGGCGGCAACTATACACTGAACTGCTCCTGGGTATCTGAGCTCCTAAACCTAAATCTAAGGCTTCATTACTGCTGACACTAGACAACTTCACCTGTCTATTTCACACCCTCACACATGAATAAGACCCCGCAACACATGAACTCCTTACTTGGAGCGGCAACTTACTCTCATCATCATATTGTATCACATGTATCATCATTTCTGTATTGCATCACATTGTATTGTATCATTATCAGTTGTATAATTTTGTATTGTATCATATAGCATCATATCGTATTGTATCATTTAGCATCGTGTTTTAATGTTTAATATTGTTTCATTGTATGATTTTGTATTGTGTCATAGATCGTTTAATTTTGTATCTTATCGGACTGTGCTATCATCACATATGTATTGCATAGTATTATGTTGTGTAGTTTCCTATTGTGTTGTATCAGGTTTTATTGTTTCGTATAATAGTGTTTTTGTTTTTGTTTTGTTTGTTGCACAGTATCGCATTATGTTAAATTGCATCATTTACACCCTGGTCTAGGAGCCTGAGTCACTCACAGTTTAAAAATTACATTTCACAAAAAGTAAAACTTAGGCTTCTGAAAATCTTTCAATGTTTTGTAATGATTGCAACATTATAGAGTATTTTGAAAAGTGCACTATCCATGTACCTTTGTCCTGGGTATCCCTCAGAGTATTTGTTGTTTAGACAGGAGCCCTGGGCCTCGAGTGCTGCACGGCTGCAGAAGTTCTGACAGGACAAACAAGCACAGTGTCAAGATCCAGAGCCACACGCTGTACTTTTATTTATTTTATCATGCCTTATATTCAGAACATTGTCACCATCCAAAAATAACCTTTATTTACCTAGAGACAGGTAATTGAGCACCCAATTCAGTTTTCAGAAAGTCCCAGCTACACAGTACAACTACAGTCCAATATATATAATATTGTTCAACTATATATTTGGAGCTTAATGCCAAGTTAAGTCTATTTAAATATGTTAAATTTGTTTCATAAATCTTAGCTGCAAAAAATGAATTAAATTAGCTTATCTAAAAATATTAAAGTATTAGAAGTGCTACAGATTAAGGGATGAATATAGAGGAATCTAACTAATACTGAATCCCTGTGGGGTTCAGTGTCAAATCTCCCCAAACCACTTCAGTCAGTCAGAGGAGAGATGGAGGTGCAAAGAAGGAAATGAATGTAAATGAATTGTTCTCTCTGTCTCAGTACTTTTTTTCTCCCACTCTCACTTCTGCTCATCTTCTCTATCTCTGTCGCTCTCTGTCCTCCTCAGCCGCCCCCTCTGCCTTGTTATTATACTAAACCTGTCACTGTTCAGGGATCCCTCAATCATTCCAGGGGGATTTAAAACCAGTCCCCCATGTGACTCACTCTATGACATTTCAAAACACAATCTCAACATACGCATAAACGGTCGCCTCTCCTCATCTGTCTCAACTTAGAATGTGAAGATCAATGGCAAAAATCAGCTAGGGAACCTAATGGGATCATTTGACTGTGTTCCTGAATAAAAAAAACGGGGGCTCTCCGTTGGGAATCAGGCTGCAGCGGCAACTGACAGCACATGCACAAGAAAATGAATATCTTTCAGATGTCATTGTGGCTGATAATGCTGTGGATTCATAATTGCCGGAGAATAAAAGAATGAAAGCTCCCTTCTTTCCCCACAGCTTCCACTTAGATGAAATCAGTGACAAATATGAAGGAAGTCTCGATGAACTCTCTGTACAAAACAGTTGAATTCTAGAAACTACAACTCTGGTTTACACTGCCAAAGGAGGCTCCTCTGCAGTTTAAGTTGTTTTTCTTGCTTCCTCTCTCACATACTGCAATGCTAAACATCTTTGTCCACAGGAAAGCACAAAGGATAATTAGCAACATCTCTTCATCGCCTAGATTCACAGTTTGAGCAGCTACTGTCCTGCAGAAGAAAGTAAAGTAACATGCAGGTAATGATCTAGCTATTATTTTGCACATACTGTGATATTTCCAGATGATTTTACATTTAAATATATGAACTGACTTTATCTGTTTTAGTCTGTGGGGCTGTAAGGGTCCTCCATGAAATTTAGTATACAGGAAGAGCCTTGACAAATTTCCACCATGGTTGACAGTTAAGTGAGATCCAAATGTTTAATGTATGTTTGTAGAGTGGTGTAATCCGTCTGCTATCTGTTTTTTGGCTGAAATTATATTCTGGCCCAACTTTATCTACCAACAATCAGAATGGATCACGTAGGTAAGACGTGAGAGAAATTCACCTGCAAAAAAGAAATAATGAACAAACATTTAAGTAGTCACTTTTGATTCTCCTCACCAGAGTGGTGGTCATGGGTCATCACAGTTTACATACCGCCTACATCTGAATGGTGTTTTTACAATGAGGATTATATATGTTATATCTAAGATGCAAAGAATCCAGTAATCTAAGTGTTTGTTTTTTTTTTGTGGAATCACCTGATGAAAATTAACCATTTCTGAGAGGGTTACATAAGGTATTATATTTTAAATGAATATAGTATTCAGGGCTGTGTAGGACACTTTCACAGTATTCTCTTAATATGTGGGTCTCACCTCTGATGCGATGAGCTCCAGTCCCCGACGCTGCCTGTCCTTCTCCTGCTGCAGAAGGCTCCACATCTCTGGATCGTCCTGGGCCAGGCTGTTCTGTCCTGTCCACCCGCTGCTGCTTCCGAGGCCATGTCTGCAAGACTCCACTGTGACCTGCCCCTCTCGGCCCAAACATCCTGAAACCCTGAGGAAGAGGGGCTGCATGGGGTGGTGGATGAACACCCAATAATCATTTCAGTTAACTAAACTAAACTTCCACTCCAACTGCTCTCTGTCACTGTAAATAATATGTTAGTAGTGTTTGGGAAGACCCTAGAGAGATGGTGCTGTATTTCTTTAAACGCACTATTCTATTTAACAACTCAGTGTAGTTAATGAAACTTTAATGGGGAAACAAAAAAGTCACAGGATTCGATAAAACTCTTCATTGTGCTATAAAGTGTCTGTGCAGAGTGAAAAGGTTTCTGAGGGGTTCTTTTTTGTTGTTGTTGTCCAAGATTGCTCCTTTGGTGTCTTTTGAAAACCTCAGGAAGAGTGAGCCTGTGCAAAAACACTTTCATCACTCAAAATTATAATACTTTGCACCAGGGGTTTGGAAACAAGGGAGTTAGAATAATGTGTCTTTTGATGTTCTAAACAATCCATTAAATGAAAGGCAGTGAAAAAGCAAGCGTGTTATTCCGTGGAGCGGTTAAAACCTTGGACATGAAAAGTATAATGTGGGTTGGCCACACACGCAGTGACTTATTTATCAGACTCTTGTTTGTTGAAGGCAGCTTGTAGCTGCATGATAGTTACGTAACTGTGTTACTTTGGGCTAATAGACAGATTACTGTACACGCATAAATATATGTTTAAACAAGCCTCCTTTCATCTTTTGTGTTCATTATGTTTTCTAAGCCTTGAGTATATTAAGCCTTGCATGAAGAGCAGAGTTTACAGTCAACTTTCCATCAACAACAAAACATATTCTGGGACAGACAGTAGCGCTCTTTTCTCTTTTGACAAATTCAAAATACAACACAAAGTCGTACATAATGTGCATCTTCAAAACAGACATTTCTTTTCAGGCCTGCAGTGACAAGCTGACCTAGTTTGTAGTAAAAAGTGATTTAGTTACAATTGCTCTTAGGGGCGGGGGGAGATCTTCTAATGCAGATCCATGTGGATCTGTGTGTACATTTCAAAAAGCTCTAGATTAAATACATTATAAAACAAATGAACTCACCTGTAATTTTTGCCGTAATGAAAGAGAAAACATGACTGTGACAGCAGAGGGCTGGGAAAACTTTTGAAGGTACAAAGGGTGAAAGTAAAACCAGTACTGGAGGAAAGCCAAGGGCATGGGAACTTTGTGTCACTGATTAAAGTGACTGCTTCATCTCACTCTGTAACAGTTCTTTGAAGAATAAATATCTTATCAATCATTAATTTCATATTAAATAGCGCTGTCCATGTCCAAGTCCATGTTTCAAAAAGTACAGATGATTCTGTCCCTAACGATATATCTGTTTTGTATTATTATTATTGAGGCAAAAAAACAAATTTTTCGTATTCAGAAAACAAAATTCATAAAACACAACACACAAAGTGATCTCATGAATTAAGTCACTGCTTTCTTTTAAAAACAATGTGGAGCTTTTGGCAGATGAGTTTAGTTTCAGACAAAACAAAGCACATGTTATAAATGTCATCGCTAACAGTCAATGCTGATATTAACACAAGTTTTGGCTCAAACTGCACTCACTGACATGTGGAAAACATGTTTTTAATGGCATATAAAACAGTTTGAAACTAGTTTGAAAACTGAACATATGATTTTGAAGGATGTATGTAAAGTCCGTGTTTCAGCATCTCAGAATCTGAGTCATCCGAAGTGCTGCTGGTTCTGCTCTGTCTGATAGTTGTGGTCTGGACAGATTTTCTGCACCAGCCTGTAATCGGTACCAGTGAAGGCAATGAAGATGCATATAACCTTAAAGGGTTTGGCACAGATCCAGGCTGCCTGGGACTGGGTGTTTTCAGAGTAGCAGGTCTGCCCCGGGTCGTACATGCAAGGCTTGGTCTTCTTGGACCGGTTGGTTCTCTGGTATTCAATCCGGCAGTTGAGTTCGGTCACCATCATTGTGTCCTGCTGCTGCTGCTTCTGCTGGTCTGGAGGAGTAGAGCTGGTGGACTGAGGTGGGCTTTGGAATTGGGAAGTCAGATCCGGAACCAGGACTGAGTTTTTGGTGTGAACACCCTGAGCCGCCGGATCAAATACCTCCCATCCTACAGCTTTGGAAGGAGGGACGATGCTGACGGATATGTTTCCCAAACGGGACGAGTTGTGGCGGAAGTAGACACTGAATGTGCCGTTGATGTGGTCCACGATTTTCCCCGTCACTAGGAGGCTGAATTTCACTGTTTTCACGTTAAAGTAAAAATTGCCCCAGCCCAGGATCTTCTTGGCCTTTGGGGATGTTTTTGCGGGAGGTTTGGATTTGGGAAGAGGTCGGTACAGATACTGATCCAGGGCTTGAGAGACATTCTGCGGCCATCCGTATGGGCCGAGAGAGCCGTAAGCTGGTGTTTTGTGTTTGGTGGAGATGATCTGTAAGTCTTTGGAGATATGTTTAACCTTCAAAGCAGCTCCCACTGTGTGCACTCTTCCTCCTTCCTCCTCTCTCCAATGTTGGCTCTGAAAGTTCAAGGGATTGGCTGTTTCCTGGACCTGTGGAGAACAAACCATAAATTAAGGACATCTTAAAATGTAAAGTGCTCTTGTTTCTAATCTAAATGGTAAATTCATCCAAATCCCTATAAAGCATTTTTTCTCACCAGTCCTCTGACCTAAACGACAAAATAGGTCATTTGTCAATGCCTCCCAAAACAACACATATGAGCATTTCCTGTAACAGTCCAGTGACCTTAACTACGTTATGTAAGCCACATGACATGGTTAACGTTGTGAAATAGTTTTTTGCTGTTTATGTCACCCGACTTCTTCCTTTGCTACCGTTGTATGGCCACTAGATTTCATTGTCGCAAAAAACGTAAATATGGGTCATAATAATGTGCTTCATCAAACGACCTAAATGGTCATTTTTATGGCCGGGACAGGAAACAGGTTTCTCACTTACCTGTATCCCTAGTGGTAGTCTAGAATGCAGGTGGTCTTGTTTTTTATTTTTAAGTTTGGAGACGTCTGTCTCCGAGATTTTCTTTGTAACTCTGAGAGCAACACTTGGGCTGTGTTTAACCTTGTAGATAGTTTTGAAGCATTCATCCATTTAAGCTCTGCGAGAGAACAAACAATTCTTCGGTCAACAACTAAAAACTCTAAATACAGTAAGTATAGTATGATTCGTTTTGTGTAAGATGCACTGTATGAGGTGACAAGAAAGATAAGAGAGAAGAAAGGCCTCTAGACCACCAGGATGACCGCAAATGAAGGACAGTTTCACTGTAGCTACATTACCAAGTAATCGATTCAAATAATTATGCTTTGAGGTGCTGTGTCCTCTGAATGAGAATGACTTGAAATTGACTGTGATCAATAGGTCAGCTCCTTCAGGCAAGGACTACAGTTATAAGGAGCATGCACACCCCCACACACAGTCACATTCATATTGCCATTAACACATTTTAATTTGGCTGTCCTCCCTGATGCTCTCTCTCGCTCTCTTGTAAAAACTCTCAATCCTCTTTTTCAACAACCTTGATAATGGAATCTATGGGCGTATTAATCATTATGACTAGAAGAGAGAGGAACATGGTCAACACACAGGTCACAGTTGAAGACACTGAAGAGGATCAATAAAATAATATCCATTTATAGTACGTAATTTATGAAAGGGTAAAACCGTTAGCCCCATCTTCTTCATATCGAGCTCCGTCTGTGCTGAACATGTCTCCGCTGTCTGTCTCAAAAAGACTAAAGATCCCTCTTTCTCTTTTACACCTTTCTCCTCCTCGTCATCCCAGTTTCCATTCTTAAATTGATTTGGATTACTTTCTTGAAATTTATATGGTATTAAGCTTTCATCTGGATTCACCTGGTCATGTTATTATTTCATACAAAGAGCAGTTCATGTTTCATTCATTTACTGTATATCTTCATTGCATTTCTCCATCTCCATACACATTCTCCTCTTTCCCATTACTGTCCCTCAGATTTTGTACATACATATACATAAAGGTTTATATAAGCTCACTTTCCCAAACATTTGCAACATGTCACCATTATGCTTTACCTTCTTAAAATGTTCTTACAATGTTCCCTATAAAAAATAGCAATGCGATTTATTCCTCCAAGAAATAATCTATGTGGAGAAACAAACTCATAAGACATATTTTGATGTGCGACTAGTTGTATTTGTGATAGTGTTATCAATAATAGTTTGGTTTTCATATCTCACACAGAGCAGAATACATCAGTAACATACAGAAAAATAGTTAGTTAAATCATCTCAGTTCATCTTAAGTATCTCAGTTTAACATGGTACTGCATAAAAAATATAAAACAAGTGTGAAACTTAAGTGCATGTTCAGATTGATGAAGCATCTGATTGTAAGCCAGGAAGCCACCTGCTGTGTCTATTAAAATGCTCAAATCAAATTAATCCAGTCATTAGTGAGGCTGTATTTGTGACTATATTTCTGAGACTCATTGCACAGTTGACGTGATATATTTGAATAACACACACAATCATAAAAATAAAAAAAAGTTAAAATCACTGTGTTAAGGTAAAAACCTAATGGGACCACCTGACTAGTCAGGTGAATCCTGGTGTCAAGATTTTTTTTCCTCTCTCATTAAAAAAATACTTCCATTTGTAAGAGGAAGTGTGAATTTAGTGAGGGAGACAGGTCACATTTTTTTGCCTCTTGAGCACTGAGACATGAGTTAGTCAAAAAGTTCTGCACACTCATTGTTTAGGACGTGATTTCTATTTTCATCATAATGTGTCAAAGGCAGATGGAGGTTTCAAGTTATTCTCCGCCAGATTTCTGAATAAACAGCTCCCAGGATATCATTATATCTCACCAACAAGTGGGATTCACATCACCCCTAACCACCCCAGCCCTGTGTGCCAATCTCTGCCTTCTCCTGTGAGCTCCAGCTGTGCCTATTGTTACACGCCTAAATCTCCAGCTCTGTGCTGTTCTCACCTACCCTAATTGGAGCCCACTGTGTGACAGCCGTGTCATTGGCTCTGTGTCAAGATGCCAGCACAGAAACTGCAACTGAGCAACAGCGGTGGAGTGGATGCAAGCACAACACCTGTGCAAAAGCACCTGCAGAGGCAAAAACTAAAAACCCAGAGACTTGAGAGCAGTAATTGCATTTTAAGGACAGAGTGAACATTGTTGCCATTGGCTAAAAGGAACCTTAATGTGTCACTTTTTCACGACTTAACAAAAAACGAAGTGACAATGTTTCTTAAGCCCTAGGGTAATAGAACTTTATCAAACTGACAACGACTGTGCAATCATTTATTTCAAGTAATAAAGCACCAAATTAGATTGCTTTGAGGTTCTCACCTGACAACTTCAGTGTTAAAGTTACAGATGTCGCAGTCAGCTGCTCATGCAGCAAAGTTAAGAAAGTTAAATTAAAGACAGAAGAGCAGATTAAATGCCTGAAAGAGAATTACAGACCACAAGACTGGAACAAATTAAAACTTTGAGGATGGTCTATAGCCCATAGAATACATAGAATATAGAAAACCAAACCATATCAGAACAAAAGATCATTATTATTATTAGGCATTTAGCTGACGCATTTATCCAAAGCAACTTGCAATTGCTACATATGACAGAGGTTGCACACCTCTGGAGCACCCAGGGGTTAAGTGTCTTGCTCAGGGACACATTAGTGGATGTGTCGCAGTGAGAATTGAATGCCGGTCTCCGACATGTGTCTTATCCACTGCGCCATTGCCACCCACAAAAGACCAGTGCAAATGTCCTTACTTGATTAACCAGCATAGATCAAACTTTTCAATTAGACAATTTTAAGATATGTAAGTTAAATATCAAATCAGTAGAAACAAAATCAAGTCTCCAGCAAGTAGCAGCTTACATTCTTGCTGGAGTCAAACCTGAGTTCTCAACTCTGTCTACTTCTCAAAATAATCTGGTGTATTTGCTGAACCATTGCTACTATGTCATCTTACCTATTATCCTTTAAAACTACCATAACCTGACTGTATTTTAAGCTATAAATAATTTCTGGAGGACAATTTTTTTAAGTTGGTAGATATCTTGTTTTTGTAACAGAACAGTTTAAATCTTTTAGAAATGATTGGACCATTCCCTTTTTCAGACACAGAAAAAAAACACACTGTTTAAACAGAAACGACCACTGATTGATTGTGCAACAATGCTGCAATATGATGAACAGTAGCAGAACCAGAGCACGAGGGAATTCGAGATTCATTCTTAGACAAGAACTAAATGATGAGATTAGTTTTACTAATTAATAGGCTAAGCAAATCTCCCGAAAAATAACACTTATCAGAGCCACCAAAATTAATTTGTTAATAATGAGCCACACAGCTTTAGGAGCAGAGCAAAGAGCGGCTGTTCACTGATTTACTCACCGCCACAGGGAGAAGCCACAGACAGGTGATGGCAAAGTTCAAACACAGCGCCCTCATTTTGCAGCAACGTTTCCCCATCCAGAGAACCGGACTGTCTTAGAGGCAATCTGTTCGACTGAGTAAGTGGTGATTTACTGAGTCAAAGCTTACACTCACTTTAAAAGTAGGCTAGAGAAGACATTCCGCAGTGAGAGACTCAAAAATCCCCAAGATCTGGAGTGAATACTCGGCTCAGTAAGCCTCCCCCATCTCTCTCTCTCTCTCTCTCTCTCTCTCTCTCTCTCTCACACACACACACACACACACACACACACACACACACATCTCCGTGGGGACATGTCAATGGGATGTGTCATTACCCCTTTAACCTTAACCATCAGAATTACATGCCTAACCCTAACCCAAATGTAACCTAAACGCTAAACCAATCCTTCAACGAGCAGTCTCTACCCGTGGGGACCTCAATGTTTGTCTCCAGGGTGACACGAATCCCCACCGGATTAGTGTGCATTCAGGTAAAAGTCCCCACCGTGATATAAAAAAACATGACACACACACACACACACACACACACACACACACACACACACAGAGGCTACATGCACTCGCGCGGACACACACACACACACACACACACACACACACACACACACACACACACTGTCCTGACTTGCCTCCCTGATCATTTTCACCACCTGGCCGGCCCTTATTATAACTCATCAACCCGGGGAAAGGCGCTCTTAGGCGGGCATGCACAGTTTGACAGCCCTCCCCGCTGTCTCCGCATACTTTAGCCACGGGGAGGCTGACAAAATGACAAGGGCTCTCTCTGGGAAATGTAAAAATCACTGACAAGTCTGGTGAGATTCTGCCATTGCCTCAGCCTATCAGTGGTATTCCAAGCCAACAACTCACTGCAGGTAGGCTACTAACCAGACAAGGTGTCTTTAATAAAGAATGAGAGCTTGTGTAAATACAGAAACCCATTAAGTTTCATGCTCAGCCTGAGCCTATATCCCACCTTTACAGCTTCTTTGCATGCTTCATAAAGGTTGATAAAACCTTAGGAGTGTCTTCAAACTGTCCCATTGTTTTAAAGACATTCAAAATTTGAATTGATTTTTAACTGGCCTTAAGGGACGACAGGCATAACCGAATAAGTGCGCGTTTTCATAGTTTCTTTTTGTGAAAATGTTCGTTTGTTCAAACATGTTGACATAACGTATGCGCCCAGCTAGAAATAGATTACTTGACAGTTTATACCGGATATCCTCAATCTGGTGGGGAAAAAATAACATCCTGATCATAGTCTATGCCGCCTATATAGGACTGCATGAGCAGAGCAGCCTGCACTCGGCACCAAGCTCATGTTTCGTTTGCGCATGCGCACAAGTAGATAGTCGTAAGCAAAACAGTGACATTGTTCCAATTTATCGCAAACATTTCACATCCTCTCTTTTGTCAGTAGCCTTTCTATGTCTTTGGCGTAAAGGAGAAAGCAGGTGTTTTATTCTAGTAGGGTTTGAATTTGGTTGTTTTAAATTGGAGGTGTGGTCTAGCTCGCCATATTCCCACAATGCATAGCGCACGTGGGGCATTTCCACGCTAAACGGTTTACATTTAACTCTCACCAGCAACATTTTGGTGCAAGAACCGGATATCTCTATTGTAAACACTTTCTATTTCTGGGTTCCAAATGTTTTCAGATATGGTCATTTTTCTGCTGTGAAGCCTAAGTGAGTATACTAAGGCGGAGAATCAGGTCGGCCACCAAGCGGGTGACAGGCCAGTACACTCTTGTTTCTCTTCAGATCGTATAAATCTTTCGCCTTTTACTAAAGATTTCCGTGGAGAGGAACAATAAGAGTTTCAATTAATTTTTTGATGCCCTGCTCACGCGGGGCTTCCTACACCTGTGAAAAATAAAATAAAATTGAGAATATAGTACTGCAGGTGCTCGTGGTTAATATGACGTATATGTGTGTTATGTTGTAGGTTCCAGTTTCATGAACAAAAATGCAGGTTCCTCTTTAGAATTATCTCGGAAGATTATTTAAGCAGACCAGTTATTGTGGAACAACAAACACATGATCACGTTTTAAACCATATAAAGGTCAACGTAACCATTAATAAACACATCTACATACCGTATATTTAAAAGCCCACTATATAATTTTATTTTTTTTAATTGATTGTCAACCTCGTAACATTTTGCTTTAGGGAACTTCTACAAAAATGTGAAATGAAGCTTCATGAATGACTGGGTGCAGCTGCATTTCGCCAAGTCGCCTGTGAGGGGCAGCAATAGACCAGCGGCGCAAAATCTGCAGGAGCGTGCAAGAAGAAGAATTTGGAAAAAGAAGAAGAAGCGAAACAGAAAAAGAAGAAAGAAAAACAAAACGTCGATCTCCACTGAAACAACAGACCACACAGTCCCTGGCACAAGCACGCTGCAAGAGAGTTTCTTTATTCGTTCATAGTTGATTGTGTGGCATTCAGGGGCGCATCGCAGCTCTGCTCGTCCAGCGTACCAGCCGCTGAAAGAGGAGGAGCGCTTCAACGGCGAATGAAAAAAAACACCTCATGGACGTTTTTGCTACCAAGCGAATGAGACAAGTGGATCAGATGAATAGTACGTTCACCCACTGAGGTCAATCTGCGTGTACAATCTTGTTATGCTGTGAACAGCTGATTGTCTTTGTAGCCAGTTAGCCTGTCCTCAGTTTAGAGCGCACATGGATGCTACTGCCATTGTAAAAATCGAAGAGTTAACAGACTGTAACAATAATGCCAGTGATCAACAACAAGAAGCGGGAGACACGCCACCACCAAAAAAGCAAAGGAGGAATAAAAGTGCAATCTGGAAATATTTTACCATTTGTGATGATGACGTGACCAAGGTGGTGTGCAACCTATGCAAGAGAGTTGGGAGCAGAGGCAAGGATGCAGCACATCTAACTACCAGTGCTATGCACAACCATATGCATTACAAACATCGCAATGTGGGAGGCATCCATAGCACTCTGAGTAGCAGGAGACCACAGCAAACCCCTACACCCCCTGCCTTAGTGCCCTTTACCCCACTTGTTGTCCCGAATTCCCAAACTGAATCTGTTGAGGAAGCAAACCATCCAATGACCCAAACAATCACAGACAGCGTGGGTGAAATGATTTGCATGGATCTTTTGCCATATTCATTTGTGGAGAACAAAGGGTTCTGTAAACTTATGAATTTAGTGGCACCTCATTACACACTTCCTGCGGGCATTCACTTCAGCAGCAAAGTTGTACCCCTGCTTCATCAAAGACTCAAAACCAAAGTGAAAGAGAGCCTTGAGAACATTGAGGGCGACGTTGTGCACTGCACAGCTGATATTTGGACTAGAAAGTTCTCAACCAGCTCCTACCTGTCTCTTACAGGACATTGGTTTGTACAAAATGTATCAGATTGCGGGGCTGTGACGCATAAACGTGTCCGTGCGTTGCTCAACATGAAGGTGATTGATACAGAGTACACTCCAGCAGAAATCTTGCAACACCTCCATGACCTTGTTGAAGAATGGCAAAACATAGTTCCATGCAGATTTACTGTTGGGTCCTTTGTCACTAACAACACCTGCAACATGATGAAAGCCATGTCAGACAGTGGCTTTGAGCACATTAGATGCATGCCTCACTCCCTACACTTGATTGTAACAGGTTCTATTGAGGAGTGCCATGGTGTGGTTAGTGTAATCAACACTGCAAGAAAAATTACCAACACTGTACATATGTCGAATAAAGCCTTAACAAAGCTACACGAGAGACAGGAGCAACTTGGCCTTTCTGTGGCTGCCTTAATCCATGATGTGCCGACCCGGTGGAACACAGTGTTGTTCATGCTGCAGCGCCAGCTGGAGCAGAAGAAGGCACTGATTGCCATGTCCACAGAGGTGGACCTTGGTGTGTCTATCTCAGAGCATCAGTGGACTTTGATGGAGGCCATAGTCAAAGTGCTGGAGCCCTTTGAGGAAGCAACACGCACAGTGTGCCAAGATGATACATCCATCTCCTCTGTGATCCCGTGCATCCAGGCCCTCAGAACAGCACTGAACGAACTTTTAGCAAATACGGATTTGAGTGATCTGTTAGAGACTCGCAAGCTAGTTAGTTCACTGCAGAGCCACCTTGAGGAACACTTTCAACACGTCTTTGAAACACCCACCAATGCCTATTTTAAAGCCACACTCCTGGATCCCAGATTTAAGATCATGCCCATGACAATGCTCAGCAAACTGGATTTTGAAAGGTTGAAAGCTGCCGTGGCAGCGGAGGTTGAGGAGTTGTTGGACCAGGATAGCAGGCCTTCAGCAGGTGAAGCCGGCTCTTCTTCAGGTGTGGTGCTAGAACCTGAGGGAACCAGCAGCAAGCCAACAAGCCTTTTCTGGGGTGCAATGCAAAGTCTTACAGCAAATAATGCAGCATCTTTGTCCAAGACTGTGACATCATCAGGTTTAGTGGAGACCTATCTAGCAGAGAGCAGCACACTGTCACTGGCCTCTGACCCAGTGATTTCATACTGGTCAGCAAAGACGGCACAAAATCCTGCACTGGCTCGAGTGGCAATCAAATATTTGGCGTGCCCACCGGCAAGTGTCTCCTCTGAGAGGCTCTTGAGCACAGGAGAAGACGCTGTTGCTCCAGATTACAGACATCTCCCTGTCCATGTGCCGCAGCTGATTTTCACCAAGTACAATTTGGTTGGACTGTGTGAAAGTATGTGAAGGTTCTGGTGCTGAAGAGAATAAGCCCTCATAAATGCTGTAGAAATGCAACCAAATGTTTAAGTGTTAAAGCTAGTCTGTCTATGTTTAAGTGCCATGTTCAGTATCCCAATAATTTAAAGTGAAAGTATCTTCTACATGCTCGGCAAAAACCTTTGGCTGACCCATCCAGGCACTTTGTCATCACAGACATGGCACTGGATGTTTGACAAAGCCCCTGTCCAGTGACTTTAATCTTCACTGCTCACAGATCAATCTTTATACTTTTCACAGTCTTAAAAAAATGTAGATTGAAAACAAGGACGTCCCTTTCTGTCTTTGCATAGAGGAACATGAAACTCACAGAACAGGAAAGTTGTCAAGGCAGTTTATTATTTTTGAAAAGTTTTTTTGTATTTCTGATTATTACGTCTTGGTTGTATTTGTCTCATTCTGTAGTAATTCATACTCATCACTCCATGTAGCACTTTATATTTTAATTTGTATATTTTGGTAGGCATCTTGCAATAAACAAAAAAACGCAAAGAAGATTGTGATGTTTTTGTTCTTTTTTCATTATTCCTTGTATCTTCTTTAAATCCTTGGCCTTCATTAATGATGCAACTTGCTCTTTATTTATAAGAATAATTGCTGCTGGGTCACCTGATTTTTTTCTGTCCAGAGTTGATAACAGCACTCAACCTCGATTTGAAACTAGATTTCAGCTGCCAGTTTTAACATAAACACAGATAATGACGTGAGCTAAAACTCCTGTTTAGGCTGTGGAAGTAGCAACTGTACCAAGTGGTACAAGATGTGCACATACTGCATTACTGCTTCATGCATAAAACTCCAGCAAGAGAGGTTCCTCTGCATCTCTCGCTCCTTTTTGTTTTAAATAAACTGTTGCCCTTTTGGAAACAGAAAGTTTCACAGTGAGTTTTTAAATGCACTTCAGGTTTAATGTTAGAAACATTTACACTTGCAAACATTCAAGTGTATTTTATGCTGTGTTTTAACACATTTTCTTTTCATATAGCTTTTGTCAGGGTCACAAGTGAAATTATGTACAAGCCCAATCTAGGAAATGTTCTTTGCATTGTTTATTTGTTAATATAAAGCTATGTACATGTTGATAAGGCTTTGAGGCCTCTATTTATACAACTATAAAGAAGCTAGATAGCCTTGACAATGGTAACAATGTTTTATTAGACATTAATTATTTAAAAACTTTTACCATGCAAAATATTTGGTTAATGGATCACATAAGCAATGGAAATGGACAGCAGTGTTAAATGAGAATAAATAGCTGTTTTTTAAAAACAAAACAAAACCTGAAAGTTCAATGTGGTTGTTCTTCATGTTTGCATTTTGATTTCATCAGTTTCCTATTTGTCAACTCTTATTACCATCTATCTGGCCCTCAGAGGTTTTGTTATGGCCTCATTTTATTAATTTGATGTGAGATTTAACTGCCCACTTACTTTAAAAACTGTATTGTCATCTTGATTTAGAATATATATTGATGTCTTAAATCTTATACATTCATATCAATTCATGAATTGATTTATGACCTTTTGCAAGGCTCTCCAGGTTTTCTCTACCTCTCCTAAATGCTAGCTAGATTTAGCACGTAGAAACTTAAAGCATCTGACCATCTGCATTACCATGGTATTCACAACAAAGCCATAAACATCACCTGATTAAATCATTAATCTCTCCTTTCTCATGCTTCACTTTGTGTCAAAGGCACAAATCCATCACAGCATATACTTTTCTGCTGTGACAGACAGTCTGTTTTGACTATGTATGTAACATAGCTGAAAGATCAGAAGGATCTCCAGAATAGTGACGTCTCAATTTTGTACTGATATTTAAAGGGTGTTGCAGGCTCTTTAATTGCATGTCAAGGTTTTTATGTCACAGTGATCTCTTCCAGCAGATCAGCAGGGAAGTAGCCCAGCTTGCGTCCAGTGCTGACCTTCAAGTAGCCACCTTTCTCATCTCCTTTCTTCACCACAATCTGAAACCAACAACAGCACAAATAAACATCCGAGCATCTGTATCAACTTGATACATTCTCACCAAGGCCTCTACATATTTATTGAGGCACCGTGCACCATTTGTATGTGCTTCTACTGAGGGTTCAACAGTTTTTACAGTTTTCGTGTTAGTAAGACAATAAAATTAGCAATATACTTGGGCAGCGGGTTAATGTAAGGATGCTAAATGTCTGTTTCTTTTAAGTCTGCCTTTATTTCCAGTGATGACTAAACAAAAAAGACTTGGCACACACTGGCAAATATGAGATCTTTTCAACCTTAACTTACAAATGGACAACAATAGAACCAACACATGAAAAACATTGTTCAGTGTTTGTGCAAAATCTGATTAGAGAGATGTTGCATCTTGTTAAATTAAATGCACACTTGCACACGTTAATGCTGGTACCTGATCTTTCTTCAGTGTGATTTGTCCCATCTCTCTGTTCCCTACAAAGGAGCGTGTCACCTTGAAAACTCTTTCCGATGCACGCACTTTGATGAGGTAGTTGGTGGGAAAGTAGCCTGTCTTCTCCCCCATCTTTCCCTGAAAATAGAGGGATTTAGTTCATCCTCCGGTTCACCGCAAATATTTAATGGATCCAGTGAAGGCTAAAAGAAGTTAAACTCACCCTCCACCACTCTTCATTGGAGTCATCCAGTACTGTGATCCGATCACCAGGGCTTCACACAAACACACATTCAATAAATGTCTTTTATCACTGCCTTTTTGTTTAACAGTTACATTGTAAAACCAAAAAAGTGTAGATTTCACTTAAAGTAGGTTTAATTGAATAAATAAAATAATAAATGCTTTACACTACTTGTTATTACTGGATGTTAGGGAATTCAGACGTACTGGAAGTCGAGGTCGTCTTTCTCTATGGCCTTGAAGCGGTAGAGAGCCAGGTAATAGTGGGATTGGGAGAATGTACCCTTACTCTGTTGACAAAACAGCACAGATTCTACTGCATATGACAACTGATTTATAACAAAACATGCTCACATACAGCTGGTGGAAAAGGGAAGAACTTTTAGTAGCTGCATGTGAGTAAAACAGAAGTGTTTTATTAACATTGTTTCCTACCTTGTCGTCTGCTTTGTCTCCTCCTTTCTCCTTCTTATCATCAGGCTTCCCTGTATGAACATCAGGCATCAGAGTCATCAACAAATTCCTTGCTTTTGATGGAGGATTAAAATCCAGTAACATTAAAATGGAGAACAAATCATTTCATGTTATTGTCACTATTTCGGCTATTTAGAATCCTTGTTGAATTGGTCAGTTTTTTCTGCACTTTAAATGAAACTGTGTTTTAATTTGATTAATTTCATGTTGGATATAGAAATGTGTACAAATTGTTATATTTATGACCACAGCTAGCGCAAAACATACCACCACATCTAACCATCATTATAGTGATAATCTTGGTACCTTCTCCTCCCTCCTCATTGTCTTTGGGCTGTTGGTTCTCTTCTTCTTCTTCCTCCATCATCATCATCATCTAGAGGACAACCATTGTAAATCAGAACTGCACACAAACGTCATATATCATATCCTTTCAAATCCTTCATTTGCTTTTATACTGACATGTCTGCATTCGTGCTTGAATTTCCTCTACTGGTGTTGGGCTAATTTAATGAATGAGTGAAAAACATGTATCCGAAAATTTTAGAGTGAAAAGTTTGATTAAAAGTACTCACATTTTTCTTGTCATTTTCATTCTTTTTGCGCTCCTTATTTGCCATGATGACACCGACTCGCAGGGTGTCAAAGACGGGATCGTTCCTGTTCGGGTTATCTTGTCAAGGACAAAGTACCAGTTAGACAAAAAATTTTAAGAATAAATTTTTAGGTAATACACACTTTCGCAAATAGTATGTACACTTTCACGTACACTAAACTGATAGATAAAAAGATTAAGAAAGCTAGATATACATGAGACATATTGCCATTCAGTGGACTCACTTGAATCCGGTTGGTCACTGCTGTACAGCGGGGAGCTGTAGGCCCTTCTGAAGCCAGGTGGCTACAGGAAACAAGTAGAGGACATCATGCTTCAATGTTTCAAAAGTAATTAGAATGTGTCTACATTTTAGTGGCCTACTGTACTTTAGACATAGTATATTGTTTTTTTTTATGGAGCATACCAGCAGAAGGAATAGGACTCACAATTTTGCCGAAGCACCTCTGAAACTCAACATAGGACTGACATGAATGGTGGATGTTGGTCTTGCAGTTTTTACACCTCAGAGCAAACTTGTTGTTCACTGAAAAATTAACAAAGGAACAGCAATTGGGTTGCTTAGAAAGCAAGATTAAGTATTATAAGTATAAAACATCACATATATAGTATGTATATATGACATTCAGAAGATATAATAAGTATAACATAATAGCTTCCAGTACATACAGACTATCATGCGAGCGCAGACATCACAGAACTTGGGTTTCTTGCAGTAGTGGTCCTTAAACTTGTGGGGTTTGTCGTTGACCCGGATAACAGGCTCTGGAGTTTCTGGTTCCTTCTCCTCCACCTCCACCTCCTCTTCATATATAAAATAGACCTGGACACACAAAGGGCATATCACAGTCACTTAAAAAACACAATAAATGTGCACATTTTGATGTTGGTCTAAATTTTATCATGGTCATTGGAAAGGGACAGTGTCAAATTTGTGTGAACTATTTTGGTTGTCTTGCTCTTAAGTATGCCCACTTTTGATGTTGTGTAGAGATTTGTTCTGCAAAAAGTGTTGGTATGAAGAGTGATGAACCCATTAAAACAAACGACCAACCCAGAGTCAGTATAAGTTCTGATGTCTCAGATTGACTTTATCTCAAGGGGATAAAAAACAGAAACACACAAGTCAAGGCTCATATTTTTGTTTTGTTTTTTTTTTTTTTTTTACAATTGACGCTGCACTGCGTTCCTGCCCCAGCTGGTGGCTATTTTAAACGGCCCTGGAATGGCACTTCTAACAGTGGGGTGGGGGGGTTGACATGGTGCTGTCACTCACAGTGTCTCCGTCCTCTTTCACTACATTGTCAGGAGCGGGAGGGTTGTCGTGGATATCCACAGAGTTTTTGTCATCCTCCCTGACACACAAAGAAAAGAAAACACAAAGCCATGAGTCAGATCATCTCATGCAGCTACATGTCATGACTTTCACGTGAAACATTTGTCTCTCCAAGGTGTCACCTTCAGTTTTTTAAACCTGACCTCTTGCTTGTCAGTAGGTGAACATGTAATACCTAAACCTTAACATGAAATGTGAACAAAAAAATGACCGAAATTGGGGTTACAAGGTGACAAGCAGTGACCTGATGTAACAGGCATGCTTTGTGCCAATATCAAATATCAAAAACGTTCCACCTCAAAATAGTTGAGGGTGGATCATTTATTCTGGGAGACTCCTATGACGCATTTTCTCATATGAGCATGGAGTCATTACTGTATTTAAATATGCTGTAGGAAGATATGGTTGAAAACTTTATGTGTTTTTTGCGCTTTTCAGTCTGGACTGTTTAGCCTACTAGAATTTGAATTAAGGCTTGTGGAGATGGTGAAGAGGTGCAGGCAAGCAAAGTAGGGCAAGCAATATATTCCTATTGCAGAGGTAATCGAATGGATTTCAGGAAATATACTCACTGGTCCATGGTGTTTGGTGGATAATGTCAGTACTGCCCCGCCTACAAAGACATACAATATATGTGTATTTATTACATACATGCGTAAATAATTGTGAGGAGTTTTGTTTTTGAAGAAGCACCATCAAAAATCAGTAAATTTTATTTGCCATGGTTGGTAGAATCAAAAAGCACCCCAAGAAATATGTGCATATTTCTTAATGTAAATAGAAAAACAACTGAATGAAATTAGATTGTAGTTAGAATTTCTATTTGTCATTTATTAGGTTGGCCTTCACATGGCATCCAGTCAAAATGTATGAAAAAGATTTTATCATCCTTTAATTTTTATCAGAGGATAATGATTTTAAAAAGTAGCATAAACACTGTTTCCAGCATGTATTCTTGTGTCTGTATGAACACTTAACAAAAAAGTTTCATGTAGCTACACACCCGCTTACACACACATACTGAATGAGTGCACTTGTCCACTTGACCTAAACTATTCTAGGGTGGTGAAATTAAATCTCCTCACAGCTAAATTTGGTTTGCCTCTGTCAGTCGAGAAAAGACCAAAAGAGCAAAATTCCAGAAAGTATGACAGCGATAAAAATCAATCTTTGTGAATTGGCAAAAATAAATCTCAATGTGGCAGTTATTCAGCTAGTATTTGAAAGCTTTATGAAACAGCATTACTGAAACTAAATTGAATAAACTGATTTCCACATGCTTTAGTCACGCAAATACATTTTGCAGTGGAATAACTCAAACTTTAAACTTACACTGGAACGTACCTCTTGTCAAAATTCACGCAGCTCGGAGGAGAAATGACAAAATCCACTGTGTGGGAAAATCTCTCTGTGAATGAGTCCTTCGCCTGCTGGCGATGACTGGAGTGCTGTACGTTCAGGGAATCTGAGTCTAACAAACCAGCCGATCAACCTGCCTCCTCACTTCAGGCCCTCAGGACTCTTTGTCAACACCTTCACAGTCAGGGCCCTTTGTTTATTGCCTCTATTGTCTCTTTAGGTGATTTCCAAAGTGATTCCAGGCTCGGATGTTAGCATATGTCTGTATTTGTGTACTTTCCTATGATTTTGTGTGTGTGTGAGTGTGTTTGTATGCGTGCTAGGCTCAGCACTCATGTGTCAAGCTGACTGTCCACGACAGCTGGGGAACTCAGACTGAGCACTGATGACGAGGGGAAATCAGATACTTTGTTTCCCTCTGTCTTCATTACACTCATACACACCTCTTTCCCCTTGTCCCACTTGTTCACAAACAACAGCAACACACACACACACACACACACTGCTCGCTGTCCTTGTCCTTTTGTGGAGACAAAGAACAATGCAAAAACATGTATGTCACCTTTTGTTAAACA
Organism: Micropterus dolomieu; assembly: GCF_021292245.1. Lineage (NCBI taxonomy): Eukaryota > Metazoa > Chordata > Actinopteri > Centrarchiformes > Centrarchidae > Micropterus > Micropterus dolomieu. The sequence continues at coordinate 22,707,497 of NC_060157.1, read as the reverse complement.
TTTGAACTGATAATTCACATCAGTGCTGTATTAAATATGTCTACTATAGGCATTTTTAACTACTGGGCACCTATTCATATTTTAAAGGGCACAGTATAGGCTACTGTGCAACAATCTGGCGTTTGGGGGGAACTTAAAAAGAACTTGAACTGTAATTATTTTTGGGTATCTAATATGAACCTGACCTTTCTTCAGAGCAGCACACCATCGATGTTTGCCCATGGTTTTGCAATTAGGTCTGCTCAGTTTTGGATGCAAATTGAAATTGTTTGAAGTTAGTTTACCATTAGAAGAAATGTGATAAGTTTGAAAGTTATGAAATAATCCATAGCTTTTTAGTTTTTTAATTTTGATATTGTACAGTGATTGTCACTGACATTTTTCAATGACTGTGGTGTCTGTATGGTTTACTGTCCATGACACTTACACTGTTGCAGGACAGAAAATCGATTGTCTTTTACAAATGCCTTGGCTAATAGATGAACACTTCGACTGGTTTTCAGTTTAGCTGTATTTATTCTTTTTGTAATTACTGTACACAATAACAATGATGAACAGCACCTTTTGTAACAACGGTGTCAATCTACATATACTGGAACCACCTCAGGTTCCTGAGGTCCCCTGTACAAAGTTGTACCCCATTGGTACTTTACAACATACACAATGACAGTGATTTTTACGGTCTGGGCCTGGATTAACTTCCTGAATGGTACATGGTGTAGGTAACTCATCTGGATAATTTCACTAAAACTCTTTAGGACTAATTATAGCAGATTCAGATACAGATTCGCTCTTATTGCTTTCACAGCAAGTGTTGCTGCAGTAGATGATAAAATGGTTGATTAAGTCACTGTGACCCTTTTGGTGGTTTTAGAAGGTGGGTCATGGAGTCACTTAAATCACATGTTTGTTTGTTTTTTTCATGTTAGGAGCATGAATGTGCACAGCAAGTGTGATTACAACCAATGGTTCACCTGAAAATTGAAGTTTTGTCCTGGTGGTGGTGCTAGAGTTAAAATCAAGTCACCAAAATAAGGGCCAGGTTATCATCTAAAGGTCCAGGGGTGGACATGAGCTGGTTTGTGGGCCTGTAATGACCACCCTTTTTTCCCACCTCTCACCTCAAGTCCCCTGTCATTTTAATTAAGGTCTATTTTGTGCTTTAATTGTTCATTCAATATTACCAAACAAACTTGTAATTAATCAAATTACCACACACTAATTACCATATGGCAAACCTGGAGCCTATGGCAGTCTTGCCTGCTTTACTGGACTGTCTAATTCAGAAATACAAGACAACACCAAACGCAGGCATTTCTATATACCGATGTAACATTAAGGTATGCATGGAAGAATTATCTGGAAACAGGGAATGAAAAAGACATTCTGAGCAGCGGTATGGAATGTGATATGCATTCAAAAATTGTAAAAAAAAATAAAAAAAAATAAAAAAAAAAATATATATATATATATGCTATGTATATATACACATTATGTAACTGAGTATGCTTTTCATTTCTGTATCTTGATAAATGACATATTATCTGGGATCAAATTTAGTGTAGACAGGTGCTCATGAAGCCATTATTCTGAGCTGCAGCAGACATGCATCCCGGGCCTGTTACCGTTCTGTCATTATCATGTCCTCTATCAAGGAGCTCCGCACTGTTGTCTGTCTGGAACACTACAAAGGTCCCGTTGCATGTCGGGTACAATACTCCCTGAGCACGGAATGCGCATGCCCAAAAGAAAACTCCATTATTTTTTTTTTTGCTCGGAATATGTAAGAAAAAAAACAGTGGGAAACTGTGAATTTGGGATTACGTGGGTCGTAATGGTTGTCGGAATACACCTGAATGCAAGACGGTTTAGCAGAGCCGAGACCAACGCAACGGCTGGATAAGTGTGCTTCGGGAGCGGGACATCCTTCAGTCTTGTTGGGACACTCCAGAATCAAGTAAATTTCAGTCTGTTAGCTCTGCTAGCCTAGCTGGCGGCGTTAGCCCCGAGATCCCAGGCGCAGTAAAATGAAGCGTTATTGCCCTTTGTTTTTAAATCGGACTGGCAGACGTTGTATAAACGCTGCGAGCTGATTGATCGCGCTAATACGTGATTTAAATAGTGGGATTACATAATTCACGGTTATTTATTAAAGTATCAGGCGTTTTCAAAACATTATCTGGCTAGTCGGCTAGCTAGCTAGCCAGCTAGCCAGCTAACTCTTGATTCTCCCGCGAGCCAAAAAAGCGAACACTCCAAAACTTCGCCAACGCAGAGAAAGGTTGATAGGTCCTGCTAACATCAACGTTAGCAAACGGCTGTCAATAAGTAAGTGCATCTGGTGATCAAATTCATATTTTGTTCCGATGCATTATTGTGTCTGGCTCGTTTCTTGTTACCCTAGCTAACACGCAAGAGTTTTGCATCGGAGTGTTTTGTGCGCCTGACAGCTGTCACGACAACATAGTACAAAGTAGGGTAGCTTGCTAGCTTAGCTGTTAACCTAGCTGTTAGCATGTCGTCCATCAGTCGTGTAACGTTAGTATAGTTAGTGATATTGTTCCATGCCTGCACACTGCAGAGATGTTGACTTTAGCTAGGCGATGAATACCACCAAGATTTGATTTCAAGGTCTTTTCATGTTGTTAGCGTGTTATCTTGTGAGTTGTTTGTTAGAAAGACAGCCGCTTATATTGTGGCTAAACATTCAGTAAACCACGGGCCTATCCAAACACACCCTCCCACTTCAAAGTAGCCGCAGCTTGTTCTGAAGTTGTATTCTTTTTGAGAGAGTAATGAATCTGATGTAATCATGTTTTGAAGTATGCTCAGATAACATCTATTGCAGGAAATTGTATGTAATGTTGTATGTATCAGTTATTTACCCTGGCTTCCCCTGTCAGATTATATAATCCACCTCCACCTTTCTTTGCAGGCTCCCTATCTTCACTCAAGAGCCTACTCTGATGTGAACTGAACAAATAAATCTGCAGGAGGCATCCTCTAAGTTGAGAGTCTGCCTCACAGCTGAAGAAAGTCCAGGTGTTTGGGCATCAAGTCAGGTTTTACTGGCAGTTTGTGTGCTTCTCACCCACCAGCATGTACATTGGACAGTGGATACCTTAGCCAAAACAGATCCTGGCTTCCCAAAGATGACATGGTATGCAAAATGTGTTTCAGTTATTCTGTTTTTTTTTTGCTTTACTTGACCATAAACTAAAACAGTCTCTTTTTTTGCTGTGGCCACACCCAATGGTGATATGTTTACATTATGTTTGTGATTTTAAATGTTGCAGACGACATTGTAGAGGCCTGAATATTCAGGAACACAGACATAATGAAAGTAAATGTTGGGCATTTTGCCAGACCTTTTTGGTGGGGTAGAAGACAGCTGGAAAGTAAACATTCAGTAGCTGACATTGAAATAGTGCAATACATTTAGTTAGCAGCCCTTATTGTATGCACTTGTCATGGTTCTAGGCAAATTTCATCATGGTGCCATTTGATGTTTGAGGTTGACATTTGGTGTTGTGTAATCAGATGAATGTGGCCCACACATTTGGCATGCAGGTTGCTTTAATTATCCTGAAGACTTCACTGCAGAGACATTCGTTCATCCACTTTATGCATGTATGTGTTTACTTATTTAGTGAGGCACAATAAACTACACTGATGCATGAAACTAATTATAGTTGCATGTGTACGTACATTTTTTAAAGACGTTCAAAAGGGTTAAGAGTCGTTGCTGATTTTGGGCTATAAAAATAAACTTGACTATTTTAAAGCTCTTGTAAAATGATAATCAAAAGTGATACCGACTATAAATTTTAAGGATTTCAAAAGTAAAATTCAGTATTGTGTACTACTAAGGCTGTAAGATTTCTATAGACCGTAATTAAATAACACATGAAAACATTTTAGACAATGACATATTTCAAAAACAGAATAATGATTTTCCAGCAATGAAAATATGTAATCCTTTAAAGCAAAACACAAAGCACACAATTAACACTTTGCTACTTTTCTAAGGTGCTGGCAGGCCGCAGGTAAAAAATGATGGGAGGCAGTGAGACTGTCAGTGGGGACAAGGATGGGGTCCACACCACTGCAATACACATCCCCATTGGCTGGCAGAGGAGAGTGGAGGGCGGGCAGGTGATCTATGTCAGGTGGGTTGATTCACTTGAACAGATACATATGCAGACTTATTGCTAATAATTCATAATTGGAGAAAGGACGTAAAAGTATATGTGCATAAATGTGTATGGATGTAAGCAAAATAATTTATTCCGGAGAAATGTTGGTTTCACCAACATCTTTAGGGTGGTATTACCAAGAAAGACCAAGAATGACTGTGGCTTATGTGGATTTGTTTTAGAAATTTGCATAAAGATGAAGTACTTATTTTTCCAGTAAAGATTTTGATGATTAATGTAACAGCAGCATATTCATACATAGGCTGTAACCTAGATTTGTTTATATTAATAGTAATAATAATATTGCAAGCTAAGTAACCATAGTTTCAAATCAACTCTCAAAGTGTATAATAAGTCTTTCAATAAGGCAGATTCTCTTCTTTTTACTTGACTTTAGTTGTTCAATTTCTGAGACTTCTTTTGTCTCACACATACAAAGGGAGGCATACAGAATCTGTTCCTGTGTTCCCATTCAAATTACTCAGGCTAAAATGGGATTTCAGAGTTTCTCTAATATAGCATGACAGTCTGAGCAGCCATGTAAAACACTCCTTTCAGTTTGCATATGCAGCCCTGTAGATGTCTTTCAGTGCTTCTCAAATCTTAATGTGATTTTTAAATATGGAGATCTTGAGGTGTGTTCAGCTTTGCTTTAACGTGTCTTTGGTAGGTAGGTAGGTTTATTATCACAATATAACAAGTTATAGAGTGAAATTGAGTTTTGTAACTCCCTTCTGCTACATAGCAGACAATATACATTAATAAAAAATCAATTATGAAAAATGGTAAACAGAAATAAACTATCATCACTAGAGCAGTGCTGAGGATGGATTAGAGTTTAAGAGTCTGATAGCTCGGGGGGAGAAGCTGCTCTTTATTTCAGATCTCCCTTGAGTTTGGTGTTCAGTTGGTCCCTGTCTTCTTTCTGCAGTCCCAGTGGCACTAACCTATCCTCTCTGGAAGAGGTCAAGGCCTATCTGTTGACTGATAGCACCTGCAAATGTGGTCTTGAGTGTCCACTCATCATCCATAAGGTAAAGCTGGTTTGTATGTTTGAAATGTGTTTGTAGTGTGTGTGTATGTGTGTGTTGTAATGGTGGGCAATACAGACAGAAAACACACAGTAAATCACCACTACTATCTGGTCTTTTGGGTTTTCAGATTTAGTATCTCTGTGACACTCTGTCACATATTTCAGCAGCATAGCGATGACCTTTTGACTTCTGTTAACTCACTTGACCATTGTGGCGAGTTTTACTAGTTGTTTGTTGCTGTTTAGGGCTGAACAATTACGGAAAATAATCTAATTGCGGGTTGGTTTTTTTTACCGGTATTGCGATTTAATATGCAATTATTTTTTAGGCTCTTTATCTTCTACATTATTCAAAACGGACAAGCAAAAAATCAGTGTATAGTATGAACAACACAATATTAGATAGATTAACACACACTGTTCTTGCCTGTAGGCCAAGCCTATGTTATGGTGAAATTAGGTGATGCATGAATTAGATTAATTATTTTGAGCAATGTTGGAGAATAAGTATCAATTTATAGTAATTTCAGCGAAAGACAACCAGGTAGGCCTACTTACAGCAATCCAACAGCAACAAGAAAAAGGAATTTCAGCACAGTGTGTTCTACAGAATACGAAAACAGTTCAACACTAATTAATAAGTCCTTCTCTCAGTTTAAATATCCACAAGAGTCCATTTCTCAACAAAAACAACTTGTTTTCTGGATCCCAGCAAGAAAACAAAAAAAACACACGTACAGAAGTTGGCCAATGAAAATAAAACCAAGTGACACCTCTGGCATCTAAACGACAAGCTTGATAAATCTCCGACAACACCGGACTTGATGCTTTCTCCGCAGACTGCTTTACTCTTGCATGTCATATGACCAGAGTGTAATCGCAGCCTTTGCAATTAGAAAATCTCGTTTTGTCATCTTGCGATAATATCGCAAATGCAATTAATTGTTCAGCCCTAATGTAGCATAGTAATTATTGGCAGCCCTGCAAGGTTTTTACTATGAATGAAATGCAGGCATGTGACATCGCCACACGTGTTAAATTAAATATCTATGACTAACCTTTTGGATGGTGTTTGTCCAATTGAGTGGAATCATGGCTATCTAACCTTTTCTTCATAAAAAGTGTGTAAAAAAAATATAAAAGAGTGTGCATAGCCTATGAGTATAAGCAATGTGTGACACTAATATTGTGAGTGTAAAATACCCCACTGGTGCCCTTAACTGTCCTACATGTGATGCAGTTCAAAGAATTTTCATTTATCTGGTATCCTGCAGGTTTTCAACTTCACTGTGGGAGTGAAGGTGGAGCAGCACAGCCAGCCATTAGGCAAAGCAGAGCAGGACATGACCAAACTGTGTAACCACCGCAGGAAAGTTGTAGCGATGGCTGCTCTGTGTCGGAGTATGCAGGCTTCACAGCTGCCCTTCGCAAACCTTCATCATCCAGGTACATTTTTTACACATTGAGATGTGCTACTCCTGCACCTGTGTACTATAAAACAAGCTAAAAGAACCACAAATAAAACTCTAGAAATAACGTTTCTATACTAATTTCTACAGACTTACTAAACCGATGCGGACCAGCATCCTGTAGGAGATTATCATTTTTATTTTGGTGTGGATGGTGGAATAACTCTGTACTTCTTCCACCAAATCTTTTGATATTGGTGTTGAGTGTGCTGTTTGCACAGTACTGACCGTATATAGAGTGCTGGAATGGGACTATGATCTCGCAGGTCCCGCAGGACTCATCCCAAATTTGCTTTGATGTGTGTGGGAGGGTTTTTTTTGGCAGTATCCTCATCATGGTGGGTTGAATTAGAGAAGCATTTTCATTTCTAAAAGTATGAGAGGCTATTGTTAACCATGCATGTAAATACATTATCTTTCAGTAAACCATGTGCAAAGTACAGAATCAGACGTTTAGTTTAGTTTCTCCCTCGCTCTCTTGCTTGCTTTTCTCACTCTGAAATCTGATGTTTGTGTCTGTTTATATGGGAATCTGCATTAGCTATCAGAGAAACTATGATCCCTTATCCATGTTCAGATACAGTTTTAGTTCCTACTGCCTCAAGCTAAATCCATAAGAGCTAAATGTATCTTATTTTCCGTGTGGGAAAGGCCAGACAGATTTTCAATTGAAATAATTTTTGATGGTGTGTGTTCGGAAGCCCCAACAGGAGTAGGCGGGAGTGGGATGGGAAATCCTGTGAGAGCAGGTGGGTGTGGGATTGAAACGAGTGCTGGGCAGTGCAGCAGCTATCGGCCTCACAGAATTGAAACCACATTTTAATAGCAGCAATGTTCTTCCACATTGGGAACAAAATATCTTATTATAGTCCAAAAAACTTTAGTTGTGCAGCAGAATAGTTCCATCATTGTGGTCCTGTGCATCTGTTTCAATTGCTGTTCTTAGGACTGTTTATATTTTTGACAAAATGTGAGAACTCCTTTTAAATTATTTGGATGTTTTGTGTAATTAACTAACTATAGGACTGTACTGGGAAAATAAAAAGCACATAATCAGTTTGATCATGTGCCTTTAGAATAAGTTAGATCTCACATGACTACAGATTTCTACATCACACAGAAAGACCTCAAGTAACAGCCCTCATGACTACAGTGGGTATAGAAAAGAATCACCCCCCTGTAAAATAATCACATTTTATTGCTCTGCAGCCTGAAATGAAAACGGACAGACACAGTTTTTGTTTCATTCAGCTGTATTTACAACTTACAACATCCAAGTGAAAGATATAATACCAACTTGTCAGAAAAAAAATTACAAATTAAAAAACAGAATCACTGAGTTGGAAAAAGAATCACCCCCCCTCCTAAAAATGACTTGTACACCCAACCAGGTGTAGTTAATCACCTTCTCAATAGCACACAAAGCCAATTGACTTTCAACTGTGATCAGCTGTGGTCATTTTGATTAACTCAGCATGAAACAAGCTTTTCCTGAAGCATTTCAGTCCTTGGTAGTGCAACTGAAGACAACAATCAACTATGGGTGGCATAGTCAAAAGATCTCTGGGATAAAGTTGTGGACAGGCACAAGTCAGGAGATGGATACAAAAAAGTTTCAAAGGCTTTATCAGTGCCTAGAAGCACAGTGAAGTCTATTATTAAGAAGTGGAAGGTATTTGGTACAACACAGACCCTCCCTGGGTCAGGACGTCACTCCAAACTGGATGAAAGAGCCAGGAGGAAACTGGTCAGAGAGGCTACCAAGAGGCCTACAGCAACTCTGAAGCAGTTGCAGGAATTCATGACAAAGAGTGGTCATTGTGTGCACGTGACAACAAAATCTCACATTCTCCACAAATGTGGCTTGTATGGGAGGGTTGCAAGAAAAAAGCCACTCCTCAAGGAAGGCCACACGTGGAAAAAGGTGTTCTGGTCAGATGAGACTAAAATTGAATTGTTTGGCCTCAACACCAGTATGTCAGGTGAAAATCCAATAAAGCTCACCATCCAAATACCATTCCTACAGTAAAAGCATGGAGGTGGTAATATCATGTTATGGGGTTGTTTCTCTGCAGCAGGGACTGGAGTACTTGTCAGGATAGAAGGAAAAATGGATGGGGCAAAATACGGTCAAATTCTTGAGGAAAATCTGCTGCCCTCTGCCAGAAAGTTGTCAATGGGAAGAAGATTTACCTTCCAACATGACAATGACCCAAAGCACACAGCAAAACTGACCACACAGTGGTTGAAGGAGAAAAAGGTGAATGTCCTTGCATGGCCTAGTCAGAGCCCAGACTTAAACCCCATTGAAAATCTGTGGAATGACTTGAAGACAGCAGTCCACAAACGGTCACCATCAAATTTAACTGAACTTGAACAGTTCTGCAAAGAAGAGTGGTCAAATATTGCAACGTCTAGATGTGCAAAGTTCGTAGAGACATATCCCAACAGACTAAAGGCTGTAATTAAAGCAAAAGGTGGTTCAACAAAATACTGAAACAAGGGGGTGATCCTTTTTCCAACCAAGTTGCACTGAGTAAATACAGCTGAATGAAACAATTCATTTCAGGCTTCAAAGCAACAAAATGTGATTATTTTACAGGGGGGTGATTCTTTTCTATACCCACTGTATGTACAAGACTTATGAACATATGATGTACGCAATTATATACTAACCAAAAAGTACCTTTGTAGTTACATTTTAGTAATTATGTGATTCACACTACCTTTTAATGAAAGTAAATAATGCTGTCATATTGTACATTTTATATCATAAATTACAGAAGTTTAGTAAAATGCCTTTTGTGTGTGTGTATCCACTTTCAGAGATGAGCACTGGAATGGACAGCCGCGATCCAAAGCGGGTTCTCGCGGAGCGGGAAGAAGAGGACCATGGCATTTACCATCCCAAACTCCATCCAGTCCCAGCCCGACCCCACAGCAACCTTCACCCAAACCCCTGTGCCAGCCCCAAATCCTCCCACCAGTTTATTTTCCCTTACAATGGTTCCTCCCCTGTCCTTCACACGGGCACAAACTCTCACCATCCTCTAGAGGCTTTGAGAAGGCTTCACCATCCTCCTCCTATCCCTGCCTCGTCCAGCTATTCCTCCAGCACCTCATTCCCAGCTTACAGCCATGCCCAGAGGTCACCCTGCACCCCGACACCTCAGAACGTCAGTCAAGGTCAAAGAACACCCAAAACCCCAGAGACTCCGGGCTCTCCTCGGCTAGGGCCCCTGTCTTCCCCTCCTTCCTCGTCCCCTATGACCATGGGTGGAGGAGGAAGAGGAGCACAGACTCACGCTCATCACCCTCATGGTGTCATTGTGGGAGGCTCCCCCCTCTCTCCGTCTTCCTCCCTCTCTCCCTCTATCCATAACATGAACTGTGTGTCTCCTCACCAGCGGTCCCGCCACCCTTCAGCCTCTCCCTCCCCTCTCTCTGAGCAAGGAGGAAGCTCAACACCAGCAGCAGGAGGAGGACTGATGGGAAGTAACTTGCCTCAGAGGAGGAAATCCACCTCTTCCTCTCCACATTCCCCTCTCTCCGGTGGCTCCCCAAACCCCAGCCCCCACTTCCCCAAGTACAAGCTGGAAGACATCTTGGAGCAGTTTAAGAACTCAGGCAACAGCAGCACTAATAACCACCACCTCCTTATCCCTACTAACCCCTCCTTACTGACTAACCAAAGCAGTAGCAACCCTCATGCTCTCTCCTCGAAGCCCTCAAAGAGTACCATGAGCCCAACCCCCAGCCCAGGGCCACCAAGTTTTGGGTTGAACTCTGCAGGTCTTTCGAGTTTACCTCTGGGGCCATTTCTGAACCACCACCACAGCCATCAGGGAAAGCTGCCACACCCAGCTTCTTTCCCTGCAAGTAGCCTGCTCTCTGCGGCTGCCAAGGCTCAGCTGGCTAACCAGGGCCAGAGTTCAAATGTGGCTACCAACCCGGTGAGCTTGCCCTCTTCTCTGGAGGTCTTGAAAGAGGCACAGCAACAACAGTCATCAAAGGTAACAAACAGCACTTTACATAACAGCCACTCTCCCTCTTCCATCGCTTCGACTAGGCCTCCCCATCCCTCCCTTGCAGCAGCCTCCTCCGTCCTTTTTCCTCCATCCCACTCTCTGGCCCAGTCCCTGGCTTCCTCCTTGCCCCACCTGCCTCCCACAGCAGAGCGCAATGCGTCGCACAGGAAGAGGCAACGGCGATCTCCCACAGTGCTCAGCATGCTAAGAGACACCCAGCACCTGGTTAATGGGCCTCGGCAAACCCCGCCAGGAGACGCCGTTTCTGCTACAGCTATCAACTTATCCTCTTCCTCTTCCTCTTCCTTCCCTTCCTCCTCGCACTCTTCCTCTACCTCAGCTGTGCAGAACAAGAATGCTGTAATGTTAGAAAACCATCATCATCTCCTCCCAGGGCAGATGCCAAGGCTCCCTGCTCCCCGACAGATGGCACACCTTTCCAGGCCTCCTCGACAAAATGAGGCTCTGGATTTCACTACAGGCCTGACACCTACACCTCTTGGCTTGGATCCTCCAACTCAGCCTCTGTCTGCTCTGTTACACCTGCTCAGTGTGCAGAATGCACAGGCCACAGCCTCCGCATCGAACTCTGCTTCATCTCAGCCAGGTTCCGTGTCTGTTGAAGGAAGTGGACCCACTAATAAACAGAGCCCCAGACGGTCCCCCTCTTCTCCCGCCCCGCATTCTAACATCAGGCACCCACAGACTCAGTCGCTGTGCCGAACCAGTAACACTAATCCTGTACCCTCCATGCCACAACCGCTTTCTTCTCCTCCCACTTCCTCTCAGTTCAGATCAGTGCAGTCTCCATCACATCCTCGGCCCACTAAATCAAGTCCTTTACAGAGACATTCTCCTTCTTCTACAGTGCTGCCCAACTCAAGTTTAGCTTTACACAACAGCCCATCTCAGCATGCGTCCCTGACTCCCTCAGACAAGCATCAACCAACTGAGAATCAGGGACGATTGCGGGAAACCTCACCACAGGGCACTGTGGCAGCAGATATTGGTAGTAACAGCATATCTTCATCAGTGGACCTGAGTCATTCTCAAGGCAGTGTTTCTATTGCGATACCAAGCTCCCCGAAACCTCTTGATCTTAGCAACCATGTCCTGGCCCTTCTCGCAGCATCTTCCACTGTGCCCCAGGGAGAGAGCAGCTCCTCCGTCCGTACCACTGATGTTGTGATGTCCCCCCAAGGAAATCTCACTGCAGGTGAGGATATTTTTCAGTCTGAAGTGTGTTTTTAGTCTTTTAAGATATAGCTATGGAATGCATATATAATAATATAAAATTATAATTGCTTCTGTATTAATGTATATTGTCTGCTATGTAGCAGAAGGGAGTTAAAAAAAACTCAGTTTCACTATATTGTTATATTGTGACAAATAAATGTACCTGCCTACCATATTGAAGTAGCATGGTTTGTAGAGCTTGGCAATTTATTGAACATGTATCCATATAGAAATAAAAATTCTCTCATTCTTCTGATTAAAGCTAGGGTAGGTAATGAATTTCAGAAGCATTTTTTGTTACTTGTTGAAATTCTCTTTTCATCCTAGTGGCAATCAATAAATGAAATGCTCTGAAATAAAAAAAATAAATCAATCTGGTATCTGTGGCTGTAGCAGGCTTATAATAAGCCCAGGCAATAATTCCATTCGGCCCGAACAAAATGATTGGCTGGGCTACCTGCCTGTCTGCCTACTTATCTGCGTGCATCCTGCCTGTAAACTCATGCACATAAAAATGTGATTGGAGGGAGCCACAAAGGGAGAAGGGGCTTTTTTGAGTTGATACTTTCAAAATCCAACTGTCTGTTGCTAGTTTCTCCAACGTTGCCTGCCCTAGCTTTAATATGAACTTTCTGTGTGGTTGTGAGCGCTCCCTTTAAATCAGCTGATGGTATCTCTTAGGTTAGGTTCAGGGCAAGGGGTATAAACGGTTTCTTAAGGTTGCGCCCTTCAGGGTGTTTCTCTGAATCGATATGAGTGAACACAGTTTATTGATGTGTTTTTGCCAGCTTGTAAATTGAATATTGTTTTGTAGCTTACTGTCACCACCACAGTTAAAACCTGTATGAAACATTTTACTGACCAGCTCTAGACGCTTGTATAAAATATTACTGATAGCCTGAATAGATGTGAATGATTCATGTCTTTTGTCCAGGGCCAGAGGAGCCTAGATGTGTGGATCCAAAGGTCTCCATAGTGACCAAATCTCCAGCAGCCACCAGCCCCGGGCATACTATCTGCTCTCGTCTTGGCGATACTCACAGTCCTCCTACACCTTCAGCTGTTGGCGACTCAACTGCTCCCTTACCTCTGGCAGAGGCCTTCCCCTTCATGAACCAAGAGCAACTGCTTCAGCTGCTGTCATCCACAGGAGGTCTACCATCCCTCCTGGACCCTGCGGTCTTGGCTTCATTGCCTCTAGGGGGGCTATGGTTGCAACATGCACAGATACCCCCTGCCAATGCTTCACCACAACCACCACAGAATATTGCAGAGCAGCAGCAATCAGAGCAGCAGTTACTGATTCAACAAGAGACACAGCAGCAAAACCAGGATCAACAACAGAAACAACAACAGATAAACAACAATCCTCTGTTTCCCTTGTTGCCCTTGTTGAGTGGTGCCCAAGGGGAGCTGCCTCTGAACCTTTTGGGCCTGCTTAACCCGCTCCCAACCCCTTCTCCAGGACAGGAAGCTGATTTAGGGCTAACAGAAAAACCTAGCCTTCAGGCTCTGCTCATGGCTTCCTTGTTGCTTGGGCAACAGCAGGCGTCTTTGTTACCTCTCTCTGGGCTGGGTCATTTGAGCCAGGTCAGCTTGGAAGTTCCTCTCCAGCAGCCACCCACCACATTAGAGGGCCTCACCCTGGATAAGACCTCTGGCCTCCTGGATCCATCAACCCTATCGGGCCCGGGGCTCTTGGAAGTCGTCCAGAGCCTTCTCCCCATTCATCCTGGAGCTGAGGGCTCTATTCAAGCCCTGCAGTCTCTGCTATTTCCCACCACTCTTCCTCCTCCCCCCGCAGCCTTCCTGCCCCTCAGCCCTGCCTTGCTCAGTGCTGCCCTGAGCTCTGCTGAGCTCCACCCACCTCCCCACACCCAATTAGCTCCTGCACAGCAAACCCAACATACCCAACCTCAGGTAGGCTCCCCTGTCTCCTGTAGCTTTTTTCTCTGAGCGCATCCTAATTTCACTAGAAAAACCTAGAGAGAGCTCCTCCACTTTTCCATCATTTCCCCCTGTGCCAAAACCATAAACCATTTTCCTCTACTGCTAAAACAGGATTTCTCTCTATACTATTTTCAAATGAAGTCCTCTTCAAACTACATGTTTTGTTTGTTTTGGTTACAGTCTGTTTATCCCAATTTACCTCAGGTGTGAATGCACATGTTTTAGTTCACATTTTAAATTTTGCATAAAAAAAAAAAAAAGATTTGTCTTGACTCTTGTCTCTCTGTATTACTCTGGACCAATATATATCTCCTTTTTTTTTGTTTGATTCACTGTTTTGTATTTTGCTTGCTTGAAACTCAAACCCTCCACTTTACTCTTTTCTCCAGGTACCTACTGATGCTGGTGTTGACACCCTCATCCCCCTATCTCTCCAAGGCAAGGACAACCCCATCCTCCAACAGTTACTGCCCACTTTGCTTAACTCTGCTGTATTAGGTGAGTTAGTGCCCACTCTCAACACTACTACATTTTCTTTTGTAAACATTGTTAGGAATTAAATAAATGACACCAGCAAAAATGACCAACTGCTTACCTTCTTAAAACTTTAAACATTGCAGGCATTCCATAGCAGTAACCCATTATATCAGTACATCTATGAAATGTGTCGTTGTAGGAGATCTTTCTGGCATCGCAGGCCTCCATAACATGTTGGGGATCGGAGCAGGTTCCATCCTCCTGCCCCCGGTCCAGACCTCTGCGTTGGGCATGCCTCTGCTGCAGGGTCCTGATGGAGCCATCAACTTGCTCAACAACATACAGGTGGGTAACTGGCCTGTAGCTTTGTGGGTAAAGAGGTTACCGCCTTAATGGGGCGGTCTATAAAAATAAAGTCAATCAAAATCCGATACTTTATTTGCTATGTATTGTCCACCTCAGCCTGCTAGTGTCACAAAGGAGCGCAACTTATTATTCATATTTATATATTTATATCGTATCTATGATTTAACTAGGGCTGAATGCCCCCCGAAAAAACATTGCGACAGAGACTGCTATTTGAGTCACAGTTTTAGTGGAAATCATTTTTGCTTTTCATTTAAACTAAGAAAATATAATAATGATGATGTGATTTTTGGCTGGGTTCTGTACCAAACGAGAATGTTTTCTTTTGTCTGGAGAATATGATTTGTAGGCTGGGGAATCTCTGTAGCGCCACAGTGCTTGATTTATTATGGGATTTTGTGACACATTTTTACTTTATCAAAAACTTGCAGCTTTTGCGATGTGGATATTGCACTCTACCATATTGTGAATTGGATCAAATTTCGATCAATTGTTCTGCCCTACTAAAAACTTGATATTTTTAAACCAAGATGCTTAACTATTTGGATCAAGTAGCATGTGAAAAAGGTCTGCCAAATTCCAAATTTAGCAGTGTACTGCTGTTAGTGTATCGGATATATATCGATATTATAGACATAGACATTATGTAAATACAAGTATTCGAGCCGACTCTCTATCAGCAGATATACAATGCTGAAGGACTCGGCTTGAGATCAGGACATCCTAATTATTATTCTTTTTTTCTTTTTTCTTTTCTGGCTGAATTGTCTATGGCTTGTTGTAGGATTTATATATATATGTCAGGAAATGTGGATAATTTGCTTTTGCATCAATGAGAAAACACACTGCTTGATCCCTAACATTAGTTTTGGGATCTTTGTTGATTGCTTCAACTTTTTTCCTTCAGCTAAATCTTGCACCACCCTCAGAAGGAGAGAAGCCAGTCTCATTGCAGGAAACACAAAGCCCTGCCCCGCAGGAAGACATTCCAGCCAGTCAGATCGCTCCAGAAGTGGTTCCCAGTCCTGCGCCTGCTCCAGCCCCTGCACAAGAACCCACCCTGCCCCCACAGCGAGTATCTGAGGGCAGGTCTGTTATTGATCCTTACACATCTTTCATGGACACGATTTATACCTCCTTCCTTCAAGTCAGTGCTAAAGAGCAGGAAGACAGGGCCCACTTGGGGCCATCTGACTCCACTTCACCCTTCTGTGCCTTACCGCCAGTTTCTTTCCCTGTGGAGCATCACACCCCTGTCCCAACTCTGCCCCAGGCAAGTGCCCCAGTCTCCCTCAGCCCACGTCGGGCCTGTTCTCTCCGCAACCCAGACTTATCCCGACTCAGCCTGGAAGCAGCAGTGCATTCCCCGGCCCAGGGAACGCCCAAACCCACTGAAGACGGGTCTACTTCACCCTTACAAAGGAAACCGGTCATGGGAGAGGGACATACCCACCCAGAGCCTCCTCTGCCACCCATTTTCTTGGAGGAGGCTAAGACAGACTGTACTGGGCCTGCTGCGGCTGTGTGCCCCTACGTGGAGGCAGGAGTGGATAGGCAGGGGCATCTTCCCCAGGCAGGGTACCTCAGTCCCAGGGATGGATGCAGTGGGAGGCCCAATGAGGAGACAGCTGGGACATTGATGCACACCGAACAGGGAAGGGTGAGTGCCAGAGTCTCCTGTTTCCTTCATACTTATACAAGATTTTATCACAAAGTGGGACTGCATAATTATCCTGCTGAGACACCAGAATTCAGTTCTTGGCACGGACCAAACACAAAAAAAGGAGGAATGTAGCATTTTGATTGACTTGAAGTGCTGCATTTGTATGCCTCTGATAGCTGAAGAGTATTTACATGTTTTTGTAATGTGATTTCTGATTCTACCTCCCAAGGATCAAGCAGGCGCTGCAGGTGGAGCCAGAAGAGGAAGGAAAAGGAAACAAACGTAAGTTGTCTTGTTAACAGTTCATTACTCAGACATGCTCTAGGCAGGAAATCACCTAGGTAAATACATTTCCAGTAAAAAATAAAAAATAGTGGCCCCATGTATCTGTGCACTAGACATGCCTTTTCTGATGTTTCATACCAACTGTCCTATCAGGTTTATTTGGCTCTTTTATGATGTGTAATGTCTAATGTGTTTCTTACTTTGTGTATCAGGCTACAGAATGTGTTAGAAGACTTCAGAGATGTGGATGCTACAGCACTAGAGGAAACCAAGGCTACGGTAAGACCCAGCTGCCCTTCAGTGACTCACAAAGCGGTTTAATTATCAGCCACAATTCACTAGTATCCAGTGTTTTTCCTGGCTCGAAATGATGCGAGGTGGTACCATCCTGATCACGTGTACACGTGCATGTGTACCGGCTCTTTTCTTCTACTTGTCTTTCTCTGCACTGTGCTGGTTACAATACAGTCTTCACCACATTAGCGTAATGCCGCAACTGCAGTTACAAATGACAGAATCCACAAAGCACAACGCTCACCAGAAAATAATGTCTACCATGAAGACAGCGTCAGAGTTTTGTTAAGAGCTGGAGGAAGGACTTACTTTCTCTATGCAGGAAAAATGTCATTGAACTGTTTCAAGTCAGACTAATTCCAGCTGTCTTACTTTAAAACAAGTCCTATTTTTGTCTCAGTTAAAACAGTGAGTGTTAGTGTTTAAGGATTTCTCCATGTCC
Source organism: Micropterus dolomieu (assembly GCF_021292245.1). Taxonomy (NCBI): domain Eukaryota; kingdom Metazoa; phylum Chordata; class Actinopteri; order Centrarchiformes; family Centrarchidae; genus Micropterus; species Micropterus dolomieu. The sequence goes on along the minus strand of NC_060157.1, from coordinate 22,690,058 downwards.
ATGTTAGCTTAAGATATGAGGTTCAAAGTTGATTCTTGACAAAAAAAAGTCCTAAATGGGTATTGTGGTGAAATTATTTTCTCAACTGCTGTTTCGAAGGTCAAGAATGTACTTTTAACGTCAGAAGCAGCGTGTTTGGGATGGAAAGCAAACATGAAGGGTTTGCTGAGGAGAGAGGTTTTTCTTCCATGCTGGAAATGATTGTGCAGTTCTGACCGCGGTGGTAAAAACATTCCTCCGCTAAGGGGCTGGGAAGAGATAAGGCTGATGTGACTGTAATTTCTCTCTCTTTCTTGTTCCAGACAGCACTGCTGAAGCCGGAGAGGTCGGTCCGCGGCAGGAGGCGACGAGGCGCCAGGTCTCAAAGGCAGTGATTGGTGGAGGGAGCTGTAAGTCAGAGCGGTTCACCAATCGGAGGCGGCCAGACGCCTCTCCTCTTTCCCCCTACCATCTCTCCACCATCATCACCACTGTTTTGACCTGTCTTATTTTTTTTTTTTTTTCAACTGCACTAATATTATGCTGTTGTCATGTCAACCATTGTTATGGCAACCACTATGAAAAAAAAACACATGGGAGAGAGATCTAGTCTGAAAAGTTAATTTATAAAAACTGAAAAAAAAAATTTGATGAGAAATGTTGAGGATACTTTTTCACTTAGGTCTTCTCTTAGGTCTAGTTCACAAAATAATGGTTGCTTGACATTGTGATCAGAGATCTGTTAATTATGGTTGGTGTTAGAATTATATCAGTGAGAAAACACAAAAAGAGTACTGTTTTCTTCTCATCAGTGTGTAACTGTGAGTCAGGATAAAGCCCATCTACTTGAACGATGCTCTCTGTTGAAAGTGTGTCTGTATGTATGTGGATGTGTGTGTCTTTTTATGTGTCGCAGTATGTGTTGGACAACAGTGCTATTGCTGAGCCCTTCACCATCCGTTAGCTGACTTTATTTTCATTTTTTGTACACGAGACCCTGTCTGTTGGTAAGATAAAGGGCTCTTTGCAGAGACACGCAGCAGTTATATTTCACAGAAACATTCTGAAAGGTTTTCAGTAGGTGCTGGAAGATAAGGAACAGGCTTGAGTTTTTTTCATAGAATAAAATAACCTTTTATATGGGACAAGCCAAGGAAATAATGTGGGTCACCTTATCAGATTTCTTCACACTCAAAGAAATTAATCACAATTCCACGTGTCTTGTGAGATGTTCTTTTATGGTTTGTACGTCACTAATATTTTTATGAACTGAGAAAACATTCAATTAAAATGTTCTTTGTGTACAACTTTGAATCATGTCATAACGTGTCAGGGTGCCCAGACAGATCCACACCATATCTGGAACAATTTAGAAAAAGACTGTCAGCATCATTTGTCACATTTTGGCAACCCACTTACATTTCACCTGCTGTCATTAGTTGATGTAAAGAATTACATGTAGCTGTGGTGTGATGGAGACACTCTGTCGACACCCATACTTTGCCCACACCGCCCTGCCATGAGATGAGTGTCTGGAAAAAGTATTGAATTTTTAACATTTGCAGGAATCCCGAGTTTAAACAAAGTACAGTATGTCCTTTGATTGGTTGAACGAGTGGCTGGTAAACTTAAAACGCAGAAAGCGATGACGTCTTACGTGAATCTGTTAAGTCTGTGTGTTACTATGGATTTGGAGTGCTATCCTCCCTCTGTCTCCTCATATCACTGTTTAACCTCTCCTCCACACACTGCCCTGCCCCAAGAGTACTGGCATCTCTAGCTGTATTTAAAGAAAAAAAGAATAAAGAAAAGTGGAAAAAGAAAGCAGATTATGCAATTTCTACACTTGGAGATTTGTATATATGTACAGTTAATGTGTTTTATTTTGATTTTATATTGTTAGAGAAAGACGAGAGAAAACAATGAATTGTGAATTTTTTCTGGGAATTGTAATTAAGTATTTTTCTCATTCTACCCCTTGCTTTCAATACTTATGTTTAAAAAGACGATTAAATTGTGGACTGTAGCTTTCTTTTTATATGGGAGTTTTTTTTATTTAATATTAAACTATTTACAGAAAATGTGCCGTGTGTTGATTGCTGTCTTCTGAAAAGGATGTGAGCAGCTTTGTGACGACGTTTACTGGTACAGGAGTTTTTCTTTAACTCGCACATTGTAAAATGAAGATTTTATTGAAGACTGAAATAACATCAAAGACAGCAAGAAATGTGTGTGATAGCTTAAAAAAGGAATCTCAGACCTTCACCCTGAGTTAAATTGCACATTTTAAAATGTTTTCCAAAAACGTTCCATAGAGAGCCGATTAACGACAATACTGAGTTACTTTTCCATCCTTTTAGAAGGTGTGGTCTAGACTTTTATTTTGGAAAACAGGGTTAAAGTTGTTTAATATTAGTGCAGCTTTATTGACCAGAACTTCCAGTTTATTATCTCAGGCAAGGAAGTTGTGTTTTCAGTTCTGTTTGTTTTTTAAAAAATAAGTTTATTTGTCTTAACAATTGAAACGGGATGAAATGCTCATTCATTGCTCATTATAATCATCAATTTAATTCTCGGATCTCACTAGTAAGAATGGCTGTTGTAAATGGGCACAGTAATGTGTTTTCTTTAGTTTTAACATTGTGCTGCATCATCTCTGTAATGCTCCATCAATTACAGAGATGAGGCCTAAACTCGTAATTTTCCACTGCCTTACCATAATGATTTCCTACGCCTTCCAAGAAATGCAGTAAGGCATCGGAGAGAGGCCAAAGTATGGCTGTGATGACTAGTCACTGCATCAGCGCGCCTGGCAGCTGTTTTACAGACAGTAATGATGTTATGCTTCTTCGCTCTGTGCGGATGTGACGCTGCAGCGCGGAGCTCTGGTTTCCGCCTGCCCGTGAAGAGGCTGAGCTGATGATCCCGAAGCTGTGGGTACCACTTTAAAGAGACGGATGCAGACCACGCCCTTCCTTTACTCTCCGATAGAGGGCGCTGTGGCGACCAACGCTGACTGATCATCAGCAGCTTTACCTCACTGCCCTTCCAGCAGCATCTCACCTTCAACCGGCCGGACGCACATCCACCGCCGCACCCGAAAACGGAAAGAAAAAACACACGAGAGAGAAAGACAGCGTCAGACAAACCAACACGGGAAACCGAGTAACATTAGAGTCTGTTGTTTTAATGATGTAGGGATTCGTTTCGCGGTTTGACATCTAATTTAGCCTGCCCGCCTCACTGCGACAAGGAATCACCGTCCAGCTGCGCATAAATAAACTGTAACCTGTCTCAGCTTGTCGGGATTGTCAGCTTGTTCCTGTCCACGAAGAAGAACGCAGTGACTGCGCATCCTTCGTCGTTGATTTTGACGGTCAGATCAGGCCCCGATCAGCGACAGGTCGCCTCCAGCCTCAGCATCATCTTTCCTCTCAGCAGAAAGCAGCATCCTTCCACCTCCTTGAATCTGCGCCATGGCCGATGTTCCAGCGGAGTGCAACATAAAAGTGCTGTGTCGCTTTCGCCCTCTCAACCAGTCGGAGATTTTACGCGGGGACCAGTTTATCCCCAAATTCCAAGGAGACGACACTGTCGTCGTCGGGGTAAGTAAAGGGAGGCGCTTTGTTTTGCAAGCAGGCCCCTCATCAATAAATCATCACATCGGCCCATCTGTTTGGGTTGTGGATTGGTAAGAAAACGTGATGATCGGTGCATTACTGGGAAATATCACACCTTTCCCCCAAACCTGTCTTACCATTAACGTGACAAAGCCCAAATACATGTTAAACTGTTAAAGTGCGCAAACTGGCCTCTTGCATCAGCTGACTAAGGTCTGCACAGTGTAGTCTATGAATGAAACATAGCTAGCCTAATAGCTTATATCATTACACAAAGACCTGCTTTATATGTTGCTGTAGGCCTATGTATGTATGTAACATAGACCTACCTCCAACACAACCCTAAAATGTAATAATAAACGAATAAATATAAAGTATTTTCCATGCTGATATTGATGGGTCCATTCATTCATTCTGGGTGACTAAACCAATTAGCCTAATTCACATCTCCTTCCTGCTGCCATGAGCCAGTCCAGCCTGCAGCGCTATTATTATTGGTGTTATCTATTGTCTGTCATTACTCAGCAGGTGCTAGCAGCACATGCAGACTAATATATTGGTGCAGAGGTGAAGTCTGGTCATGATCTTTGTAGTATATTTTGAAGTTTGGAAATATGGGGGCTGGTTTCCTAGGTGGACAAAATCTGATGGTGCTGCATGTCTTGTTTACTCTGCAGATTTGTTTATGTTTGTAAAGGTGGATTCACCAATTATATGTGCAAAGAATACATCAGACAATTCAGTTTCTTTAAATTCAAAATGTCTAATAGTTGGGGAGCTTGCATCTAAAGGCTGTAATGTGTTGAGAACACAGTTTCATATTCACTGGAATTTGTTTTTTGTTGAAACTGCAAAATATTGTCATATTCTGACGTTTTTGTTAGAACCAAATCAGAAAAACACAAAAGCTGCCAGTGTAGCCTTATTTCAGTGTTAGTTTCTAATGCAAATCAAATTATTTCAAGAATTTTATGGAATAAAGTGCCATTGGTCTAAATTTTCAAGGCACCAATCTGTGTTATTCAGTATGCTTAAATCTTAAAACATCTGTACTGGAAACAGACTGAAAATAATCCAGCGACACAGGCAGATTTCTCTGACTTTTAAATACAGTTTTATACTTTTAGTATTTCAATTATAGACAAAAAGGTTTGATAAAAATGAGATTTTGCTGCACAGATGTCTTTGAGGTTAGGGATTTGCCCATTGCTATGTGGTTCACATTTACATTTGAAATTCATAGAAATTTATTTGAATTGTTACCATCCCTGGAAACCAAAATCATTCCAGATACTTCCAGTGTAACGGCCAATGCACATCAACCTGAAAAAAAAAAAGATGAGCCAAATGATCTATAGCTCTTCAGATCTGCAACATAATTGTATCTGTTTCAGTTGCATTTTGCTCATATTGCTGATTGTCCTCTTTAGATGTTTTATTCTTAACCAAAAAGGAGCATAAATAGTGCACATGAGGACCTCACATGATTGCTAAAAGGAGAGGCATAGCTAGCTTTCGGTTCTCCTCTGGCTGACAAATGCAGCATGCAGAGGGAGGGATCATGTTGAAACTTTCTCCGATGATAATGGAAACGTCTCGATCCGACCTTCCTCTCTCCTCTCAGCCTGACGCTGGACAGTATAGTCAGAAACTGATCTCTCAAATTGCCTACAGAGAGGATCAATAATCATCCAGTGAGCTAATGCATCACTGACAGACCTGCTTTCCCTTGTCCCTGGCTCCATCTGTCTGTCTATCTGTCTGTCTTTGAATTTTCTCTGAATTTGTCTCATTCCCTCTTTGATTCTGACACCTTGTTTCTCCTTTGCTCACACATCTCCATTTTTATGACTCTTTCTGTGCCTCCCCTGTCCCTCCCTCCATCGTCCTAAGACTGAATGTCTTTGTCTGGTAAATCACTCTGTCATGGGGGCAGTCTGCAGATGAGTAAATTTGTTAATGTCGTTTAATAAGTACTGGCACCTCACATTAATATGTTGCATTGTGGCCTCTGTATCAAGTGGGACAGTGGCATTCAGGGGTTTAATAGCCTGGTTTTTGAGCAAGGCTTGTTGTCAGGGCTGACTCACTCTGTCTGAGTCACACAAAGATTGTTTGGATTTTTAGGAGGAGCTGATTCTTTGTGGGGACATATTTTGAAATAAACTAAATACTTTCCTGTGGATTTAGCCGCAAATGTTTGATGAGAAGAGGTCCAAAATAAAATGCCAAATTTCTCCTTGTAAATGCCAAAGTCCTGTCCCTCTTCTACCTATCTGTTCTGCTAGCATATGTAATGGACTGAGTGTTTTTAATCAGTTCTTCTGAAAAGACGAAACATGTTTCTGAAGTTTTCTGTTCATATTCTATTTCTATGGCTTTTCTGGACAGTACTATTAGAGCATTTTCCTTTGGAGGAATAGATAATATAGAAATATGCTTATGCAGCAACACTCGGCAAGAAAGTGAATTGGGATGTTCCCAAAAATGTGTACTACTTAAGATAAAACAATCATTTCTTTTATTAACAATCAGCAAAAACCTACCCCACTGTCAATGTCTCATGGGAGCTGTAATTCTAAAATACATGAGAAATTAACTGTTCAAATTTTGTTCAGCTGTAGATATTCCTTTATCTTAGAATATGTACAGAAAACCCTGAGTACATGTTTTCATTTAAGCCTGATGAAAGACGGAAACACTACGGGAAAAACCCTGTGAGTTACATGTGCTAGAGTTACAGAAGCTCTTTAGGATTGATAAGCAATGCCTGAGGTACTGCAGAAACACTGCTAACAGCACTGTACTGTACAAGCAGCTATTAATAAAAGGCCCGTATTGTCTTTCATGACTTTGTTTCCATGTGAGATATGTATGAGTATGAAGCTAGTAATGGGGTGAAAAAGCATTTTTTTAATGACCTTGGTCCTTGATCTGAATTTGCCAGGTCCTGGATAAAATATGGCTCTGACTAGCTGGTAGGAAGAAGCACTGCAGTGCTGGCTTTCTCACCCTCTGCTGATATCATCTTTTGTTGTGTACTTACTGCTGGAAAGATAAATGCAGCGTTGTACAAACCATCAGCACACCTCTATTTGTTAAACGGTAAAGTGATGTGTTGTGTTGGGCAGTAATAATAATGCGAATTTTTCAATTTCCAGTTTCAAGCATCAGATACCTTAGTCCGATGACCAGCTGCTAGAAAAGAGACTCAAGTTTTTTTATTTAAAAAAACAAAAACAACTGTCATATAATTTAATTCTTCTAATTATAGTGCAGCATCACAGTTGTACTGTAGAACATTATTTGATTAATCACTATTATTGTGCCCATGTCTGTTTAATTCCTATCATGTTTATGTAGAAGAATAAACATTTAAAATTTGAATATTGCATTTACTTCAATGTACTGAGATTAAACGGAAAAATCTGATCACAATTCGGAGTTAAACAACCATGTCTTTTGTGGTTTTTGTTAACTGTTTGTTTGTTGATGGTCTTCACAGGGCAAGTCCTACTCGTTTGATCGAGTGTTTCCAACCAACACCACCCAGGAGCAGGTGTACAACACCTGCGCCAAGCAGATTGTCAAGGGTATGGAAGATTAGCAACATTAAAACATGTCAGATATTTGAAATGTATGTGCTGTGGTCTCATTTGATATTCTGTTTTTCTCATAGATGTTCTGTTTGGATACAATGGCACTATCTTCGCATATGGACAAACCTCCTCCGGGAAGACTCACACCATGGAGGTACAGTATTAGCATAACAATAGCATTAAAATAAAGCAAGTAATAATATCAGTTGGATGTGGAATATCCGACTGATATTATTATCCGACTGTGTCCAACCATTGTAAAGTTTTTCATGTGATTCATTCATCAAACATTTGGTGGAGTTTTGGGTCTTTGTATTGCACTTTTGTCCACAGAGATTCATTTTAATGTCAGTCCAACTGGTAGAAAGTGGTGTCAGGTCTCACAGAAATGATCTAACAGTCCTTCTTCAACAATGTCTTTTTGTATGTTTTTGATACTACGTGGTCGATATTTTGTTGACACTTCTTGTTTTTTCAGGACAGCGTTTTCTCTTTTGTTCTTCCCAGCCTTTTACCGTTCTTAGCTTTGATTTGACAGACATTTTATCAGAATTTAAAGGCATTATTGCATGAAGTCTCCATTAACCTTTGACCCTGGATAGCTATCACCATCTCACTGCTATCTGTGACTTCCTGTTTCAGGGCAAGCTGCACGATCCTCACCAGATGGGTATTATTCCTCGCATAGCTGAGGACATTTTCAACCACATCTTTGCCATGGATGAAAACCTTGAATTCCACATTAAGGTACTGTATATGATGAGTTAGATGAGTTGATGTCTTGTGTTGTGGTATGCTTCTTATGTTACATTGTGCATGTGTTTGGACATTCTCACTCTTCTTTGTTAGCTATTCTTCAGTACCTTCTCTCTGTAAACAGCTGAATAAAAAGCTAATCTTGGTTGCCTATTTTTCTTTCTTCTCCAACAGGTTTCATACTTCGAAATCTACATGGACAAAATCCGTGACCTTCTGGATGGTTAGTGCTGTGAACCACTTGCAACAGTATTTTGATTTGCCAGTATATTGTAAAATAAAAAATCTATTGTAGCAACAATGTGACTACTGCACTCATGATTTGACTAACTCTTTGATTTTTAGTGACAAAGACCAACCTGTCTGTCCATGAGGATAAAAATAGGGTGCCATATGTCAAGGTTTGTGAAAGTGCTCTGTATGTTGTCTTTTTGGGGGAAAATCTGTCTGCGTTCTACAGCATATCAATTAAATTAATTCTGTCTCTCCTGTCCCTTCTCCTCGTGTTTCCTTTCCTCCCCTCAGGGATGCACTGAGCGTTTTGTCTCCAGCCCCGATGAGGTTATGGATGTGATTGACGAAGGCAAAGCTAACCGCCATGTTGCTGTGACCAGTGAGTACTTAACTTGCTGTTGCTACAGAGGATACACAGTTGGCATTTGAATATTGCAACTCGGGATAGACGTCTTTTTTATTTATTTAATAAAGACAAATTCTTACAGTGAAACATTAGTAGGAGTCATTTTGAGAATACTTCCATACCAGAGCACGACGTCTAGTTTCTCTTCGGTGCCAGCTATAGCGCTCACTACTCGTTACTGATGCGTGAAGTGACAGCTGAGTTCATGTAACCTGTTACTGTGTCTTTTTATGTAATCTTCGTGTTACAGTCTGCTATATAATTTTTAAGCTTCATTCATTCTCACAGAAAGAAAAAAGATCCTGTCAGATGGAGTTCACTGTAATGTAAACTGGCAAGACTTGTTTTTCTTTAATTGATGTTACAAAACCTTCGAAAGACTAGAGACTACAACTCTCTGATCTGTGATTTCTGCACCTTGTTTTGGCCTTTATGCTGTTGGCTCCTCTATGGTCCAGTAATAATGTCTGACTAATGGCTCCTGTACTGTGTATTTACAGGTCAGAGTGATGCTTTGGCTTCATTGTACAACAGTACTTTGCAGTGTAAAAAAAGCAGCTTAAATTAACATGTGACCTAATTACCAGATACAAGAAATCCATAAAAAGGTTTCACAGGTGTAAACACTTTTCTTACAATGTCCTAGTCAAATTAGGATTACTCTAATTTGGTTGCATGTCATAATTTGTTATTTAATTAATTTATTAATTTATTATTTTTAAGAAGAAAAAGCTTAACCACTGACATATTTTATTTCATGTTCTTGTTAAAGCAGTTATGAATTTTTAATTGAATACATTTAAATTACTACTGTTACAGACTTCTTATTGCAGTTGGAGGTATTTCAAAAGGCAAAAATCCAATAAAGAAATTATTTTGAGAACTATCCAAGCAACAAACCATGACAGCAAATTCATAATTTTTTTCTGTGGTGGAGTCTTGTGCTGACTCACTGGGCTGAACTGAAGTGAAAAGATCAGATGAGCTTTGGGGTTCAGCCCAAAAACAAAAACACCAGGTCTGATTCACTGTAATAAAGATCAACCTGTGCAGTTCAGAGTTAATGTATTTTGTGCCTTAGTGCTCAGTGTGTTTGTTCCTCTTCACATCAGACTTTCTGTGACATTTTCAAAAAAATGCGATTTAATGTAGCCCTTTTCTGCAAGACCTTACAGAAAAGATAAATGATCTTCAATGTGTTAACGTGCTAGAAAAAGTTATTTTCTATAAAATATTAATCCAGAGAGTACCTGGACAAAAAAGGGATTAGACAAGAAATATTTCCCCTGAAAACATAAACTAGTATCACATTAGTTCATTTGGAATTCAAATCAAAAACTATTTATCTGGTCATATCAGTACACATTTTGTCAATGACATTTTTAGCTTCAACTCCAGATATTTGACGGCTCATACATTACCATTCCTGCTTCTCAATGCAAGTCCTTAATCACTTTAAACTGAATCACTGAGGTCTAGCTTCCTGTCAGTCATAATCTGATGTCTCAGCATGCACTTAATGAGCCAGAGCTCAGCGGGTCAGAGTGATTCTCACATTCATTCAAATGAAGTAAATTGAATACACCAACTGTGATGAAAAAAAGAAATGTAAAAACACCTTTACACCTTTAACATTTATAAATAAACAGTTCTTTCAAAGTACAGACCAACAACAGTGAACAAGTTAATCTCAGTCAGTTCCTTTGCTTTGTAATACCTAAACACAGGAATATATAAGCTGCCATATACCGGCCTATGTATGAAATAATGAGGAGTTGAGAAGCACAAAAATGCTTAATCTTCATTTAGAAATCATTTTATGTATATTTGGTAATATATCTGGTAAAAGAAAGTTACTATAGAGGGCAAAAAAAGCTGAAATGTTTAACTAGTAATAACATATATTTAGTGTTCGTATGTGTTTTTTCTATGCAGACACAGGCACTTACTCAGCTACAGAGTACTGTTGGCTGTGAGAATTCTTCATTGTGTGGCAACTTATCTGGAAAGATGAATGCTGAGATTAGTTGTCTGGTACAGGCCGCTATAAGAGAACAGGGGTGTTATAAATCATCCATCCACTGAGCTGATCTATGAGCAGTCTCTTACCAGACAGGCCAATTAAATATAGTCTGACCAACTCATTCTCTTCACACTGAGTGCTTGTGCTCTGGCAGACGATACGTACATTTCACTATAAGCAATCATTTCTGCCTGTGTGTTAAGACTTTTAGTAAACAGTGTCACTGTAATGGGGATGGGGACAGCCTTGCATTGATAGTATGAACTAGAGGACTGTGTTGGCTTATACTATATTTATTTGATGTCCTTGTAATGGATATGATGGAGGTGTTGCATATTGATTGGAGGATAAATTCAATAGACCTTAGATCTTTAAAATAATAATAATAATAATAATAAATTTAGAAATAACTCATGATAATGATACTACAGTCTTCTCAGTGGAGCAGATAACACCCAAATCCTACATAAATCGAGCTTTAAAAATGGACTGAATGTAGGAAGCAGTGGATAAGATTTGTTGAAGGCTGTGCCCCCGAGCGGCACAGTATTTTCTCTTTCCTGGTAGCTGCCTGCTGACTCACGGTGCTGCAGAGCGGTGTGCTGATAGCAGACTAATAGGGTGACACTCTGTAGACACTGAGCCAATGCCCTCAGATATCATCTGCAGAGAAATCTGAACTTGCTTTCCGTGAGGAGCTCCAGTGAAGAGAGACATATGGATCCGTGCTGTTCATCTGCACTCTGTGGAATGATGATGTCATCATGAATGACTTGTTCTTGTTGAAAAAAAAGAAACATGGAATATTTCATGCACAGATGAATCACTTCACATTAATCTGTTTTACTACATTAAGTTGACATGATCCTAAGAACTGCTGGCACTAGATCGGAGAGACATAAAATAAGAAGAAATAAGTATCTAGAGTTCTACTGCAGGGAAAACTCTTTGGCTTTTTTCCCACCCCAACTGTTGTGTTGCTCCTGTCTTTCTACAGACATGAACGAGCACAGTTCTCGTAGCCACAGCATCTTCCTGATCAACATCAAGCAGGAGCACGTTGAGACTGAGCAGAAACTGTGTGGAAAACTTTACCTGGTGGATCTGGCTGGCAGTGAGAAGGTAACATCACCTAACCTGCAATTCAGCTGCTTCAAATCAATCAATCAGTCAATCAGAATAACTGTTTCTGTGTTCTTCTTCAGCTGTGCATCACTCATGTTTAACGTCACTCGCTCTGTCTCTTTCTTTATTCCAGGTCAGTAAGACTGGAGCGGCCGGAGCCGTCCTGGATGAGGCTAAAAACATCAACAAGTCTCTTTCTGCTCTGGGAAATGTCATCTCTGCCTTGGCTGAGGGCACGGTGAGACACTTCCCTTTATTTGTATAGACAATAGAGTAACAATTGACACTGTGTGCTTTGATAATTATACTGAAGTAGATCAGCATAAATATACATTTGGATTAAAGTGAAATATATCAGCAATATAGTGGTGAAGTGGCAGAAAGTGGTTGCATTTACTCTATGTTTTGTTCTTGGTTTGGTATTTTGGTGAATAATGTTTGTCAGTGTTAAGTCATTAAATATTAAATAATATTTAAGGAGCTGATGTAAAGTAGTTGATTGATTTCTCCACATTTAAGTTAAGCAAAACAACTGAAGCTTACTTTTATTGTAGAATTTGGGGATATTAAATGAATTAAAATATGTGTCATGTTTACCTCCAGGTTCAGATACTGTAGCAAATAACCTTCCTCTCTCATTCCTAACACTGATGTACAGCAGCTGTCAATCCCTGTCAACTTGTTAATGAAATGCATCCTGCCCAGCACCCACACCCTTCTTTGCTTTCTGCCAGCTCAACAGGTTTGGCCGTCAAATGCCAAAACTATCCCTGCCAATTATAGGATTAGGTAGATGCACCACAATCAATCTGGCACTTTTGACAGCAGTTTTGGGGGTTGTTAAATCCAGGAAAATCAAGAGGAATGGGAAAGTGTACATATTTGCTGATTATAATCTGCTGATCAGTGTAGAAGTACTGAATCAAGAAGCAAATGAAAGGTGCCTCAGACATTTTTTTCATTGTTTGGTTTGAAATTGTCTCTGCATCTTTTTTCTCTCTTTTGTTCCTATTTTCCTTTCATCACCTCTTCCTTTTTAATTATCCTCCTTTCTTTTCTTTCGTCTTTCTGCTTCTTCTCTCATCATCTTCCTTCCCTCCATCCCTCCCCCTACTCACCTCCTCCATCCGCCCGTCTCTGCTTCTCTCTCCTGCAGAAAAGTCACGTGCCGTACCGTGACAGCAAAATGACCCGCATCCTGCAGGATTCCCTTGGTGGGAACTGTCGCACCACCATGTTCATCTGCTGCTCTCCCTCCAGCTACAATGACGCAGAGACCAAGTCGACTCTGATGTTTGGACAACGGTAGATACATATGTCAATGCGTCTTTGGAAAGAAATGATTGTATATAGCTTATGAGAATTGAACAATTTTTTTTAACATGCTGCCATGTTTTTCAGCAAGGAACCAAACTGCTTATATGTATTTACCCATCTAAAAAGGCAATTAACTATTTTTGGCGTAACCTAAAATCCAAGCAGGGCAGGTGCAGATGCTATGTATGAATCTATGGTATGAATCTCTTTTTGAATCAGAAAGGTCTCAAGAACAAACTTTTACCTGATATTTAATAAAACTTTTATTATAATGGTGTGAGATTCTTATTTCTGTGGTAGTTTCCTCTCATACGTGTTAGGGGACCTTGAAACCAACAGAAAGCTGAATTGTCCAATGTCAGTCCTTTCCTTACTCACTTAGAAAACAGATTTTTACTATCCCCTGTGTGCCCCTGTCTTTGTCCTCCTCTGTCGCAGTGCCAAGACCATCAGGAACACTGCTTCCATCAACCTTGAGCTGACAGCAGAGCAGTGGAAGAGGAAGTACGAGAAGGAGAAGGAGAAGAATAAGACTCTGAAGGACACCATCCAGAAGCTGGAGACTGAGCTCAACCGCTGGAGAAATGGTGAGACGTTAAGTGTTTCCTGACTGACTGACTGACTAACAGCAGAAGCTTCAACTCGTCTGGCCTGACATTATAAAAAAACCTTGTTATTCTCATGTATTTGTTTCTCTTTCCTCTTTGTCCCTTCATCCCTCCCCTCAGGAGAGGACGTGCCTGAGACGGAGCAGACCACAGCGGACATTGTGATCCGTCTCGATAGTGTGGAGGAGCGCCCCGTTTTGGACAATGACACCTCCTCCATTGTGGTCCGCATTTCTGAGGAGGAGCGGCAGAAGTATGAGGAGGAGATCCGCAAGCTGTACAAGCAGCTCGATGACAAGGTCCAAACACAAAACCATGAACATACTAATCACCGACACTTTTTGCCTGCACATTAGTCACATTAAGTCTCAGTTTTTGACTGTAAATCCACGTCTCTAGCACGGTGTACATGCAGATGTTATTTTTGTAATCATCATTGTATATTTTAGTGTCCTTCTCACGGGTGTTCAACACTTGCACCTTCTTATAAACTGAAATGTAATTAGGGATTCATTAATAGAAAACAATCACGAGCAAAGCAGATGAAAGCCTGTAAAACCTTTTGTGTCACATGTATTCATAGACACAGGCAAGTTATTTAGTCTGGATTGTTGTGAGGTTGGTATTTATGATCATATCATGTTTATGCAGGATGATGAGATCAACCTGCAGTGCCAGTTGGTGGAGAAACTGAAGCAGCAGATGCTGGACCAGGATGAGGTCAGTCCACTCCAAACTAATACACACTGTATGCACACACAGACTATGTTTAAGAGGAGTCTTTCTAATTCTGAAATTAAGCTTAAAACCAAGCTCCAGCTTTCACACAACCCCTTAAAGAATTCAGGACTGGAAAAAATATTGACACTTTAAAAAAATGTCTCTCTCTGCCTCTCTCCCTGTCTTTCCCCCAGCTCCTGGCCTCATCCAAGGGCGATGGGGACAAGGTCCAGGCGGAACTCGGCAGGCTGCAGGTGGAGAGCGATTGCGCCAAGGCTGAGGTAAAGGAGGTGCTGCAGGCTCTGGAGGAGCTGGCCATCAACTATGACCAGAAGAGCCAGGAGGTTGAGGAGAAAGGACTGCAGAACCAGCTGCTGGCTGACCAACTGTCCCAGAAAATGGTAAGTTATAAGAGGAACAGTGTGAATGTGAGATTGACAGAAGAGCGCTTCAATCAGAGACAGGATGTGGAACAGAAGGAGACGCTCCCTTGCTGCACTACAGAGACAGGCACCTGCTGTGGCAGTGCAGCTTCCTCGAGTGGTAAATACTTTCAGGAATGAAAGGACAATCAAGTACTGGAGAAAAAGTGTTTGAGCCTCTTTACATTAGACTTAGCTTATTGCCTCTGTTAAGGAAGAATTCAGTCCCATTATATTTTTCAGTTTGCTTTCTGTTGATAAAAGGAGTGCTTCACTAATCATTACTGTCTCTCTCTTCCTCTCCTTTTCTCTGTAACAGGCCAGTCTGATGGAGCTGGAGGCAGAGCTGTCTCGTATGCAGGAAGTGAGCGGTCAGCAGAGGAAACGCATCGCTGACGTCCTCAATGGTCTGATGAGGGACCTCAGCGAGTTCAGCACCATCGTGGGCAACGGGGAGATCAAGCTGGTGAGTTGGATCACAGTGTAAAAAGAGCTTTAGATTTCAGGTCAAAATGGGCGTACACTTCAGGTACAACACTTAATAGAGTGTGTATTCTTATTGAGTTTCCTGTATGTCCTGCTCTGTTGCACATTGTTTTTAAAACTTTTCTCCAATCCCCAGCCGGTGGAGATTAGCGGTGCGATCGAGGAGGAGTTCACGGTGGCTCGCCTCTACATCAGCAAGATCAAGTCGGAGGTGAAGAGCATGGTGAAGCGCTGCCGCCAGCTGGAGAACATGCAGCTAGAGTGCCACCGCAAGATGGAGGAGACCGGGAGGGAGCTCTCCTCCTGCCAGCTCCTCATCTCTCAGGTGAGGGATGGAGGGAGAGGGACCGGATGGGTGGGGAAGAGATGGACTTGATGGGCTGTGTGAATTAATCATTTATTGTGGTTGATCATGGCTGGGTTTTTTATGACTTAATTAATTAACATTTCCTGTGTATGTGCATTTGTGCTCACACAGCATGAAGCTAAGATCCGCTCTCTGACGGAGTACATGCAGAGCGTGGAGCAGAAGAAGAGGCTGCTGGAGGAGAGCCACGACTCCCTGAGCGAAGAGCTGGCCAAGCTGCAAGACCAGGGTAACACACAGGGACACACACAAAAACACAGTTACACAATTAATGTCCAAACAAGGAAATAGGGGACAGTTTAGCCATCCTGCTTATTTCCAACAGAAATTCACATATCCCATTTTATTTAAAATTGCGCCGGAATTTGCATGAAGATGTTATTAGGTTGTAGCTCTGAGGTGAATGTTTGCCTCCTCTTTTACTCCTACCAGATAACTCCCTGCTTGAGGATAAGGATGGAGAGAAGGGTGAGACTGAGGATGGAAATGTAAAGGTAAGGCAATTTTTTGTGCCCAGCCTGAAACCTGAGTATACTGGTTAAATCGATACTGAAATTCTGAGATGGGCATCCTGTCATCCCAGAATAGGATAAAAGCAAAGTACTTCTTATTCAGACCTGACTCTTTTGTGACATTTCATGCCTTCTGTTTCTGTTCGATCTCGCCTGTATGGTGCCACTGCATTTATTCTTTTTGTTTTTTTCAAGCATCTTTGAAGAGATGTGTGTTTGCTCTCTCCATTTCCAGAAGGCTCCTCGTCAGCAGGGGGAGTCTCACCGTGGCCTCTATCACAAGCAGTTGGCCCGCCTGCGGGATGAGATCAATGAGAAGCAGAGGATCATTGACGAGCTCACTGAGTCCGTGACCATCTTAATTATTTTAGTTATTATTATAATAATTATTATTATATATAAGATACTATAGAAAATGTCTCATTATTAATCATTATATGCTATTATTGTTAACAAAATTACATACTGTATATATTTTACTTTATATTTATACTGCATACACAAAAGTTTACTAACTATTATCTGTTAAAATAAAGATTGCTTTATATTAATTTTAATCTAAACTCTTTCCTTTCTCTTTTGCCTCATGAACATGTGTGCTGTTATTGCACACCTCCAGTCGTAACTCCAAGCTGGAGCTCGAGCTGGCTCAGGTTCGCGCTGACTTTGAACGCCTGAAGAGTCAGGACAGCACCAAGAGTGAGCGCTTGGAGGAGCTCTCGTAAGTGTTGGAGAGGTCTATGTCCCTTCTCATAAATTCCAGCAGATGACTCTCAAAACAAGACATAGTTGTTACATTTTCCTGAAGTACACAGAAATAGTGTCTTTTTTATGATAATGGTTTTGCTGTCCTGTCAGATTCCTGCATGAGCGCCATGAGCAGACTAAACAGGACTTGAAGGGTCTGGAGGAGACTGTAGTGAGTAAAATAAATAAAACTGTCCATCTATCTCTGTCTCTATCTTCTGTGTCTCCATCTCTCCGTATCTTTCCTTATACCTCAGAGTCTGTTCTCCTTTCTACTTTATATCCTGTCTCTTACATCACAGTGTCTAGAGTTGTCTTCCTAACCTCTCCATCTCTCCGTCCTTCAGGCCCGCGAACTCCAGACCCTCCACAACCTGCGCAAGCTGTTCGTTCAAGACCTCACGTCGCGGGTTAAAAAAGTAAGCAGCTCAAAGATGATAAGAGAAAGCAGTGACTCAGGAAATTCTGTTTTTTAATCATGTTTAAAGGGTATTAAGGAATCTGTGACCTGAACCCCCCTGATAATCCTCAGTAGAAATAGCATCAACATCCTCCATCCCTCTAATCCCCTTGACTTTTTGATATCATGTATGTGACACAAGAAATTCACTTTTTGTATGGAGTGGATTAAAGGTCTTGCTAGGAGGTAATATGTCACCATGCAAAATACTGGAAGGATAACTAAAAGTGCACGTTTGGCACATTTGACTGTGTATTGAAAACGGACAAGTGGAAGATCTAAGGTTCTCAAGGTAATCAACGAGTCACTAGTATTCTTAAATGCATTTGTCAGTCCCTGTTAGGTCATTTTCTGCCAAAAACCTCTTCCTCTACCTTATTTTCTATTTTTATTCCAACCTTCCTGCTTCCTGGTCCTCTCTGCAGAGTTCCGAATTGGAGCCTGATGATAGCGGGGGGTCTTGCACCCAGAAGCAGAAGATTTCCTTTCTTGAGAATAACCTGGACCAACTTACAAAGGTTCACAAACAGGTGAGAAACACACACTACAAACTTTTTGTGATGAACACATTAAAGTCTGCAGTTTGGATTGTATTAGATCAGTTTGATTCTGATATTTTCATTCTAAGACATACATCTGAGTGATAACTGGACTGTTACAAACTACACATGCCTGGTCTGTTTTGAACAAATGTAAACTGTGCAGTTTTGGGCCTCCCATGCTTTTTTCTTAATGACCCGTGGAGGTGAGGATTAAACTGAAAGTACCACATTGCATCATAATACTGTAATTGTATATTTAGTCATATTAGATTAAACAGTAATTTAACCTAGCTACATAAACTGTAAGTGTACTTTGCTACATGTTTTCTCCTTCTCATTTTCTGTTTTTCCTCTTATTTCCTCACAATGACTCTTTTTCAATGTCTTTACTGTGTGTCATCTCTCTGCCCTCCAGCTGGTTCGTGACAATGCAGATCTGCGTTGTGAGCTTCCAAAGTTGGAGAAACGTCTTCGGTCTACTGCTGAGAGAGTTAAGGCCCTGGAGACTGCATTGAGGGATGCCAAGGAGGGTGCAATGATGGACCGCCGGCGCTACCAGCAGGAGGTTGACCGCATCAAGGATGCCATGAAGGCAAAGAGCGCCTTGAGGCGCCCCCATGCTGCACAGATTGGTACTGCACTGAAGCGATCATAAATTATTTATGCTTTTGTTTGTGTCGTTGCATGGGTATGGGAATTTTTTTTAAGTGAAATGTCTGAAATGCATGCAATTTTGAACTGACTGTTTGAACTGATTTGTCTAACCAATTTGTTCTACAGTGACCCAGTTTTATTATAGCTGTACCCTGCCTTACATTGTTTTCTCATCCCGGCAGCCAAGCCAGTGAGACCGAAGCAGCTGCCCGTCTGCTCTCCCACCAACCCGTTCTACACTTACATCCGTGCCACTGAACAAGCCAACACCTACAGCAACATCCTCTTCCAGAGTGGCATGACACAGCCGAGCTCTGCCAGCAGCAACTGCAACCCCAACTCTGTCCAGAGCAACACGTGAGTTTAAATCCTCCTTTCCATTTTTTCCAGCTAGCCATTCCATGGCTTAAAGTCTGGTCTGCCCATAATTGCTGATTTCTGATGTCAGGAAGATTCTGCTCTGGTCTTCAGAAATAGAGCATCATGTGATGTTTGCAGACAGATATGGAGAGGTGATTCATCCAAGCATGGTCATTTGATTATAACCTACAGCTGGCAGGCGTCGCTTTTCTATATTAAGTATTACTTAAACACTGTGTTCCTCTTTACTCTGTCTACCTTTTGATTTTGCAAATTATGGGATGAGACAGGTCTCCTTCACTTGTAACGTCATACTACTTGTATTTTAACTGTGTTTGTTTTCTGTTACCTCTGTGGTGTTTTGCAGAGTTTCCACAGCGCTTGGCTACAGAGCAGGCAGATATAACGGAGACACACTTGAGTCTTACCCTCTAAACATTGACAATGGTGAGTACAAGTTTACATATGTATATGTGCACATGTGTGGACACATATTTTAGCACAAATCATGAGGTATTTTATAGTTATATTAAGAATCTGAGATATTTATTGTCAGGAACTCAATGTTTTTGTATCGATGAATACACTCTTTATTATATTAGTGGATCAATTAATTAATTGTTTCCAACAGGTAACAGCATCAGTGAAACGAGAGACATCAATGACAACAGGTGAGGATGTCAGTTTAGTAAGACAGCAGTAAACAGAAAACCTGATCTGTTTATTGTTTCTGGTCACTTTAACCAACTTAAAATTAGATTAAAACATTAAACTGTATTTTTAGTTATGTATGGTAAAATAAGAATAAATTAATTTGTGCTAGAGAATTGAGATTAAATGAAAATTCAACATTGTTGTCATGTGTTATCAGTTCATTTCTGGCTCCAACATTTCATGGTGCTGCAGTGTTCAGTAGGAGTGATGTACAGTAAATGATTATGACATGGTTGTATTCTGAGAGTGAGTGTTGTGTTTGTGTATCTGCATTAACAGGAGTGATGTTCACTGTGGCAGCGAGGTGGATGATTCAAACAGGCACTACGTCATAAAGCAGGAGACTGCTGCAAGTTAATGCCATGGTAATTATCAAAGTACCCTGAGTCATTGATTTGTTGTTTTGCAAATTAACCACAAATCACCTGCATTTTAAGTTACTGAAACTCAGGTTTCCAACCCAGACCAATTTCCATACTTCAATTTGTTTCAGTACTAAGAAAATCATTTCACAGAGACTTGAAGCTTGCTTAAGGTTATCCATCACTGAATAATAATATGCACAGCTCTATACTTTTGAAAACTCTTTCTCTTGACACGTTCATGGACATTTTGCACGAGGCTACGGCAACATTATGTACATTATGCAAAAATAAAAAATGAAAACGGAAATTTAAAAAATGTTAGCCAACAGGGAGAGGTTACCGATGCCAAGCAGGAGAAAGTCCCTGCAAATGTACTTTCCTAACACAATGCCATAAACCGGAAACCAGTGGCTGCCTGGAGGTCAGAACATCACAAACTTTGGAAAATTGGTGGCAATAAATGCAAAGTATATTCGATTTATGTTGTTAAAACAAAATCGTTTGTATAAGAATAATTAGAAGGGCAATTAATCATTCAATAGATATTTTAACAGATTTCTGTGTTTCTCCAAACAATGACTTCCTTCTATTCTCTCTCCCCAGAAGATGACCATACACTGTACCCATCCAAGGACCCCTCCCATCTGCATGCAGCCTGTCTCCCTGTCCCTCCATTACATCACTGATGAAGATGATGATGAGGATCTGTAGCCCCTGTAGTCTCTCCTGCTCCTATGGTGACCACTCTCACCCTCAGGTTTGGGGTCCAGTCCCTTCCAGTTCAGTCGGTGAAGGAAGTTAATTAAATCATCTTTTTTTATATACAGAACGTCCACTTAATCAATTCGTCAATTCCTCAGCCAATCAATTTGTCAACAGATATCACTGAAGCTGATTACCTCCCGAGGTGGTTGAACTGAAATGGGGCTGACTCCATCCCTGATTACTAAGTACACACATGTTGTAAATAATAGTGCCGTACACTCCAGTAGAGGTTTTTGACCAGCAACTGTTTGTGTGAATGCACGCCTCCACCATCCCCTGCACACATCTTCTTAAGGGCATCATGCGGATGACAAACTGTAGGCAGACGTGACCTTTTTCTCTGTCGTAAATAAGAGCATAGTGTGTAACGCCAGCTTGTAACAGAAGACCCACACTCTGCATGCATATCGCTTAGCGGGTTAGCTTTCAAACCTTTGCATGTACCCTGATTCATGTCAGGAGCTGGTATGCTTGCGAGTGAACCGTCTGATCGACTACGACAGATGTCACACAGAGAAAGAGAGAACTGGTTTTCCTTAATCCTAATCCTGGTGTCAGCGCTTTATATTTTCTGTTATATAGTAAAACTGGGCTATTGTGTTAATGTGACTTAAACACATGAAAATGACATAAAACACATCTGGGCCTAGTTTTATTTTATAAGAAGAGGGCATAGGATGCAACATGATTCAGGGAAACCCAGCCCAGATCGAGTATAGTAGTAGTGTGTATCGAGGAAACCTTTTGTAATTGCTTTGATACTGTGATGTTGCAGCTGTATGCCACTGTACATTTCAGGTAATGCTGCCCACGCCCATTTAATGTGTCCCTCCCAGCATTGCACCCACACGTCTTCATACGGAGCCTTAACAAGAGCTGATTTCTCATGATCAAAGTAACACGCTGTCATGTGCATACATTTGTAATTACTACCTCTAGAGCTACTCATTAATCACTTAACACAGGATAGTTATACAACATACTTTCAAACACTGTATAAGAGCTGATCTTAGAGTTTCTAGAGAAAGTTGCAACTTTAGTACACCAATAACTGTAAGTAGATTTAAATGCTCTTACCAGAGCAGTAGTTATGTTCTCCTGAAGTTAACTCATACACTGAAGGAATCTGCGTATGCCCATCATATAACAAGATCAGAGCTGGGCTGAAAAAGTGCTTGCAAAAATGTTCTGCTGCTGCAGAGCACCCGTCAGACAGTGTCAAGTTTATTATCAAAAGAAAAGTACAACATTCTGATGCATCTATTTGGCACCTGGTAAGGCTGGATTCATGAAACCTGCTTTGTCTCCTCTAATTTATAGTTACACTATTGATATACTTCCACTGTGTTATTTACATTTTGATTTAAAAAAATAAGTGAATATCGCAAGCCCCTTTAAGCCCCTGTATGGAAGTTATTCAGTGATTCAGTGCTTTTTAATCAGAACCGTCAAAAGTCCAACGAGTGTCTGAAAACGAGTCCCCAACTGAGCAGCCACCAGTGTGGGATGGACAGACCGTTTGGCTGAAGCTTGTTGTTTGTAGCTTGCAGGTCGTGCTGTTATTCTTCTGTGAGAAATCCTGACCAGCCAATCAGGATAGCAGAAAGCAGCATGCCTTAGGTGGGTAACGAAGAGTTGTTTGGATTGAGCTGAGTCACTGAGTTAAATGACAGATTAGACCAGAAGTGTGTCATTCTTAAAGGAAATATAACTAACACACAGCTTTTAAAGGAACACGAACATATAAGTGAGAAAAAGAGTTAATTTAAAATTTCTGTTTTCTGTTTACACGTTGACCGCATATTTGATCACAGTTGCGCATTTTAATATTTGCAAAAAACAATCTTCACTTTTCTGTAGAAAAATATTTCTCTATGTAAAGTTCAGTGCATTACATCCAATTTGGATTTCTCCGTGTAAATTTGTTCAAATAGGACCCCAGTACGTAATGTGAGTGTACCTCCCCAGTCGTCTGATTCTTAGCAGCCTCATTTATGACAGCACTGTCTCATGCTCCTGCTGGCATTAACAACATCTCAGGGCTTCACATTCACAGTCACAGCCACCACAGGTCACCACCACTGTCTTCCCCATAGACTTAAAACCATGTGATTGCTGATGAACAATCAGGCGAGTGTGTGTTCTTCGAGGCTTAGCAGATGCACTGTATGATAAAGTTAACATTACAGAAATAACACCATTTTATACATAGTATATAACATCGCCATTCTGTCACATGCCATCTAAAATGAAAACCTGCACCTGGTCAAACCCTACTGTACGTGTCCAAGCAGACCCTCTATTTGACATCATGTTTTAAGTGTAATAAATAAATTTGAGGAGGGGGAAATGTGTACTATATTGTCACCTGCTGTTCCACTGTCTGATTTAAACATATCTAAAATACATGTGCTATATATTGTTAATCTTGTAAGTAAAACAGCGTGTCATGACATAGTAAAATGCAAAATAAAGGTACATGCTAACTTTGTTAAGAGAAATGTTTGTTTTATTTATTTCTGTATGCCTATACTGTAGCGTCAACATGATTACGTGAAGAACCACCGTGCATAATTTCTGTATATATAGACTCATCACTATGCTGTATTGTATGTGAGTGTTGTAGTAAAAAGCTCAATAAACTTGTAGAAAGGAATTTGTTGGGAATCATTTGGGTCCATGGCATTGTTTGAATATAATGGATGATGTTTAGCTGAAAATGACTCCATCTAGTGGATGGGAAGACGTATTGATACAGTACAGCTTTAACTGAATGAAAAGCCACTTTATTGTCTGACTGTCCCTCCTCAGTGCACCTTCTCTGAGAGGTAACAGGTGCACTGAGGATGCAGTCCCTCTGGTTTCCAGAGGGACTGCATCCATGTGTCCCCTAGTACTCCCTTTACAGAGTTTTCAGCTCCATTCAGAGAAATGCCTCACTTTAAAATATCTATACTTCTCTATATTACAGCTGTATTTTTACCCTGTTAAATGCAACTCCACTGAAAACTATGATTACATTGCTATGAATGACTGCTGCGGAATAACATGTATGTTTGAATATCTCTGTTGTTATAACAAACTCTGACACAAACAGGAAATTCATGTATGTCGGGCACTCCCTGTTGTTATTACAACATCTGACCTAAACAGGAAATTAATTTTCAAATGATGTTATGAAAGAAACCTTTGCCAAAAAGTATAACATGAAAAGTAAGTTGATGCTGGAAAATAGAAATTAAATGGAGAACAAAATTAAAGAGCCAGCAGTGCTGTTGAGATACTGTATCTCATTTGCCCACTGATACACTGTATAAAGATGATGGAGAAAAAGACAACGCTTGCTTTAAGACTCTTTAAGTCATGTAATCACTGCAGTAGCTTCCTCAGTAGGTTTACATTGGGAAGTGTACATGGGAAATGTTTTTATTCCAATAAACTATGCAAAGGCATTTTGCTGTATCTTTTAAATCATTACAGTTTGTTTATTAAGCCTATGTTACACACTCTAAAACTCAGTGTAGTGACACCAAGAAAAAAAAAAAAGTAGAAATTAAAAACCCTGAAAGTCTGAGACTGTTACATTAAACCTGCTAATCACTGTAGATATTGTGTTATTAGATATATGTTTATTATTTTCTGTGTGAACATGGCTACCACTCACATTTTTCAAATTCTGTTGAAATGATGAAAATCTCATTCTTCGAAGGAACTTCCTTTGTGCCCTCTTATATTATAATAAGCAGCTCTACATCGTTCCCACGAGAAAGAAAGCAGTGATGTAAATAGCAGTGGCATGTGAAGCATCTTCATGGTCTAGGCTAATGTTTTGTGTGTGTGTGTGTGTGTGTGTGTGATGCTGCATGCACAGTAACACACATCGATGGATCAGAACAAATTGTATCTACTCTGTTACAATGTTATCGGGTAAATACTACAAAATTGTAAGGTGTTTCTGAATAGTGTCAGAGGAATCAGAACATGACATTATATATTCTTCTCTCATGTTCACACAATGGAAACCACATTTAATAAATTCAAGGTCAAGCTGTTACACATTAAACATTCATCTAATGTGTTTCAACTGACTAAAGGGTATTAAGAGTATGAAGATTCTGCTTTATGGCTGCCTACAAAACTTTTAGCCTTTTAACTTTTAAATTTGATTGATTAAGTGATTTATTCTTCTTATAGTGGTCTAGAATGATCCCAGGCAAATGTGGAGTGGAAATAGTAGCACAGAATGTGTTCGCCCCCCTGTAGTTTGTTTTACTTGCCACCCACCCACCCTAGAAGCTGCTCATTGATTTGCGCTCACTTGGCGCGCGTCGCCGCTGCGCGCTCCCGCGGCCCAGTTGATCCGACTCTCGATAATCTCCGCCACCAGTAGGACGCTGCACAGCCGAAACGAACGACGGGGCTCGGAGTGGCGACCCTCCACACATCCAGGTTGTCACGGAGCTCGAAGCCTCCTGTAGCTGTCCGCGCTGCTGCAGCATGCTCCTGCTGTAACTCCAGCACTGCTTCCAAACTGGATATGAGGAGCGACGCGCAAGGTAGAAAGTACCCACATCCACTAAGTTTGTCAATGATATGCTAATGATGGATGGCCTATAAATCTAAAGGTGACACCAAATCGTTTGTGTAATTTATGTCATCTTAAATGACAGACAGCTGTTAAATTAATACTTCAATGACATGCTTTGTGTTTAACGTTGGCACAGTAGTGACTAATTGATTAGGATTTTGTTGCAGAACGAAACTGATTTTAATTTATAAGTAACAGTTTGGTGGATTCATAATGTCATTTGTGATCTTCTCCGTAGTCTGAAGGCACGTTAGCTGGCAAAGGCCCAATTATGAGCAGAAATGTGCACACATCACTACTGTGGAGCTGTAGAAAAGAGGGCAATAGTGTTTATTTTGACATAGTGCTGACACTGAAGCAACGCAAGCTTCCAAGGTTCAGATCACCCACACAGATGTCTGCATTAAAATGCATGTACTGCAGTAGCTGCTGCTGGAGATCCCAGATCTAACTTGATTATGAATATCAAGTAGAATATTCATTAAAAGGGGCTGCTGGAAACACTTTGGCCTTATTGGATTTAAAGAAATATACAGATACAATCTGATCTGAACATAGTACTGTGCTGCACAGCCAAATGTTCTAGCTAATGGTACCACACACAACTCTGCCATTGTTACACTGCCTCTGTAGGGTATCTTAATAATGGTAATAATTGATGTCTTATTTTCAAACACACATCAGCATGCAGAGGATCTTGTTTCACTCCAATTACATCAATATCAACAGGATTAATACATCAATGCAGATATCCTTTTAATCAGGCGCCAACGAGGAGGTGATAATCTTCCCAACTATATGCTCTGCTGGCAGTCAGTTACATAAACTTAAGACTGATGATGTGATGACACGCACACACACTCACACTTGCAAGACAGTGTCACTCATCCAAGTCAAAATTAGCATGATTGAAGATGTGATTCCTTTTCAAAGGGCTGATATTTGATATTCATCATTGCCTCTTGTGTCATTCCACTTGGAGAGTTTTATTACTAAATGAGACACTTGTAAAAAAGCCATAGACCTGCACTCTTATATCCACATCTGTGCAAGCTGTTGTTATTTTTAGACACAGTTACATGATAAAGTGGATTGTTGTGTCATTTTTTTCCCTGCTGTATATACAAGAATTTGTAATGCCAAAACACCATAGTTTAAGATGTCATGAATATTCAGTACATTTGGTTTGAGATGATGGAGGACAAGATGATTTGCAGCAGCAGCAATGTAACACTCAATTTAGAAATTATTTATTTAAGTTTATTAAGTATTTTCAATTTAATTTCTATTTTCTGTTCATTTATTTGTAGACTTTTTTGTACACACATATCATATTCCTTGTGAAATTAAGGAGATAACTAGTCGTGGAACAATTATTCAATAAATAGATGAAATTACTGACAGAAGATTAAATTTTGGCTATTATTTATAGCTGATGAGCAGCGTATTTGACCAGCACATCAGCATAGCACTGTTAATTCTTTCAGTCACATATCAGGTGAATTCAAATGAAGAATTGTTTGTTTCAGCTTCACAATTATGAAGGATTGCATATTTTGGCTCTTGGTAAAACTCCTTATGTAATTTAAAGACATCTCCTCCGGCTTTGGAAACTTGTGGTGGACATTTCTCCTTATTTTTTGATTTTATATTCTTAAACAATTAAGTAGAAAAAGTAATTTATAGATAATCAGTTGTCTGAAAAAATGTCAGCTGCAGCCCTAAACTGCTCTCTCTCTGTGTTATTCCAAACCTAATGTTCAGTGTTCCTCCTGTGTGACCTGAACCCTGTGGCTTCACTCCTGTAGCCAGCTGTTACTGTCTGTCTGTGTGGCTCCTTCTTCTCTGCTGCGTGGGCGAGGTTATAAATAAGAAGCTGGAGGTTTTGTGTGTGCGTGCGTGCGTGTGTGTGTGAGCTGTTTAACCAGCTGCTGGGGAAGTTTGTTTGTCTACTCTGAGTGCAGGTGTACCTCTAGATGCTGTTCTCGGGTCTGCTTTAAGGTTCTCCCCTGGCCAGCTCAAGGGTTTAAGTGTGTTTGTGTTGGGTCACCATCACCTGTCTCCTGTGTTGTAGCTGTGTATGTATGTGTGTGACTTTTTTGATACATAGTGTTCAAAATCATAAAAAATGTTCCTGTTGGATGACAGAATGTTTATCCCTCTATTTTATCAACATATTTAAAAAATTATTTATTCTTTATGATAAATTAGTAGATTTATATATAAATGCAGGAAACATGACTCTTGTGTACTTTTATGGTGATATACAGTATGATGTCATGTGAGTGATGTCATAGGGTTGTAGTTTTATTATTTTTTTCCTGAGATGCCAGGGCTCAACAATCATTAAGCTGACCTCCAGAAAGCTGATTTGAGAGTTAGTGAGTGATCACTGACTGCACAGTGAGAGAAACTCTTACAGCAGAGAAATTGCCATTTTTGAGGTTTTATTAATTTTTTGATCTTTGAAAAACCTCCCTGAGATAAATTATAAACTTTACACATGCGTTTGTGTCTCTGTCTAGACAGAAAGGAGCATAGGAAAGTGGCCCTGACCTTCAAGGGCAGACCACTAGTGGTGACACAAATTTAGCTTTCAAATATTGAAAGCTTGTCTCCATATTCTTTGTGCAGTACAGTATGTTTTAGTTTTAGATAATGGTTATAGTGCCTAGTGGTTTTGTTTCCACACATGCTTACATGATGTCACACCAATTTCTGTTCATCTTTTTTTCCCTTATGTACAAAAATCCCCTGCCTGTCTACCTACCTACCTCTCTGCATGCACTCATCAAAATATTAATATTATATTATTGCCGGGCCGGCTGTGACATTCAAGGCCATGGTTGCTTGTGAATCATATGGACGTCATGGCATTAGAACCAGCCTAAGGAACACACACTAAATGATTCAAACATAAAGGTCCATAAAACCTCGTCAGCAGGCCAGAACTGGGTCAAGGCTATGGACTGACAACTTTTCTTAAATAGAGATTTCAGTAGTTAGCCATTAATTCAAAGTAGCATGATATAGGAATATCAGTAGGAATAAGAATGTCTTGACTTTTATATTGACTGTTTTGCAAAAATTATGGTCTGTTCTCTATTTTTATTTTGTATGTTTTCTTTACTCTTGTTAATCGATGTCCCAGTCATGCCTGTCTGTCTGTTATGTTTGTTAATCTGGCTACTCTAGGCATCATGTTTCAGACACTCATGCAAAGGCACATACAGGCATGCACAGGCACACACACCTTTGTGAGAACAACATGTTTGGAAATATTCAAGTTAGCCGCACATTCAGTTCATTCAGACTGCCTCAAACAGCTCATGGTGATTTATGACCAGCAGGGTCAGCTCCGTAGGAGGCTTTGAGGGGTCACACAGTCAGTCGGACGGCCAAAATAGATACCTCTTCTCCCCCACTGGGTCGATTTGTCTCAAGCCAGAGCTGTCCCTGTAAAGCAAGTGTTGAATCTCGCAGCCTAGATCTCCTAGGTCAGTCTGTTAAAAGGCCCTGACTGTTTCAGTAGCTCACTGCTGTGCTCATACAGCCTTCATCATCACAATCATCATCACATGTCACAACCATAATGAGAAAATCCCTGCCACTACTATCTGCACCTTTGCAAAGTGGGTTACTACTTGTAAAGGTTCTTAACCAGCACACCTTTAGTGGTGCTGTACCAAATTGGAGTAGAATTTACTAGTTTGGAAAATTCACTTTAATGTAACGGCACCTTAAAGCAACACTTGGGAATTATTTTAAAAATAACCTTTTGTCGTATTTGCTAAAACTGTCACCATATCCTGATAGATGTACATGAGACAGATGATCTGTGAAAAAAATCAGGTTCCTCTTGCTCCACCTAGTGCTCATAATGCCATTTGCAGGAATCCGGAGTCAAAACAACCAATCAGAACCAGAAGGAATCTCTAACGCAGTGTCAATCACTGCTTGAGCACCCGCTGCACAGCCCCCCTCCTCACGCATGCTCTCATCCAGTCAAGCTTAATATCTTTAGTGCTGCTTCGGAAATTATTCAAACACAATGTCTGAGAAGCAACCACCAGCAAAGAAAGAACTGTCCATCGCTCCTCTGTGTGAACAGAGCGCCACATGGAGCTTCAGGCTCATTATGTTAAATGCCATGGTGCTCGTATCGCCGAGTGGCAAAGATGCATGATGACAAACACTGGGGAATAACATTTAAATGGGGCAGTAGTGCACGAGCTTGCCTCTGAAGATTGGGGCGCTCTGCCCTGGGCCGCAAAGCATTGTAGGGGCCTGGGGTCTTGGCGAAACTCTCGCTGTGGAGATTGAGCCCTACACAAGATGAGGTTTCCCAGGGCATCCGGCTCCTTCTTGTGGGTTTGGTCGGAGGGGTTAACGGAGTGATACAAGCAGCAGAGAGAGGCATGGAAGGTTTTGCATTGTATGTTCAATTGTGACCGACTGCTGCTTTCATGGAGGTGAGGTGGGACAAGCAGGTGGTGTTCACCACAGCTGTGTGTTGAAGTGTTCAGACACCTGTCAGTCAAGATAAACGCACCCCAAAATATGCCCATCTTAAAGCCTTGATGGCACAATGGGAAGTTTAGAATTGCAACAAAGACACAAAATAGAAAAGGGAAGCGAATGAGATCTCAGCTTATACTGACTTGTTGAAAGAAATTTGACCTTTGACCTCCATACAGAGCTCTTTTTTGGAGCCAGCATGTAGTGGTTATTACGGGTACTGCATCTTAAGCACTTAAGGATTGAAATTGGAAGGACCAGCTGTGGTGGTTGCTGATTGGGTGAAAACCAAAGTGGATACAGTTCAGTATACTTCTGCAGCAGAGAAACCATAGGCTTGTTTGCCAGTTTCTTCCTTGTTCACTGATTACAGATCAAGAGACACATAAACAGAATTTTTCATTTTGAGTTAGAGCCAGATTCTTTTGAAGCATTTTCTTTTCTACTGTTAAGATGGTTTGACAATCACTGCACCAGGATATTGATTTGATCTTTCAGGTTTCCTGATATGTTGCCATACCAGGCAATAATATCTAGATGTGCTTTCCAGAGTTACAAGAGCTTTTGTTCAACATTGTGTACCATACATCTGGGCAGAAAACAGACCTGTTGCTGCAAAATTGAACAAGACACCATGAACCAGATAGGTTGCAGGGAAAGAGACTGTAATGACTCAACTGTTTCATTAACATGCCAATAATAGATGGAATACTAGAGGAGGGTTAGCTTCTGATAAGAGCATCACCTACTGAGTGTAAAACTAAACTTGATTAAATATCTTTCTGAAATCTACAGCAGCTCCCTGTTTGGGTTTAAGGCTCTGTTTTGTTTACCACCAGTAGCATGCCTGTATCCCAAGGACTCCATAAAAAAAGCCAATTGCTCATAAAACTGGCAATTACATGAACTTCCTATGCAGCCCAGGTCTGATTCTTGCTTGTTCACTGTAGGAAATACATCCTCAGCTATGGTAACTGCTTTACAGAATGGTAATGAGGTGCTAGCTGCCTGGTTGGGACAATGCATGCTTGAAGTGTTGAGGATGCTGGAGGCAAAAATAGAAGGCCAAGGCTTGAAGTGCGTTTGTTTCCATCACTGGTTGGGATTAGCAGCTTCTAAACACTACGTTCCATTAAGGCTATTGTAACAAAGTACACAGACTCATGAACACACACACACACACCTTTTTAAATCCACTCTGACACCCTCTAACATTGACAGCGCTGCTTCCAAATAAAGTAAAGCAAGTGTTACAGTGTTTTATTGGTTGTTTTTAAATGTCTGGAGCTGTTAATGTTGCACAGACATTCACACTGAGGTTAAACAGAAAGATGACAGATCATAGACCTCAGATACAGACCAAATATGGCAAATATTTTTTTATTTAGATTTATTCATTTAGCTAACGATTTTATCTAAAGCAACTTACAATTGCTAAGTATGTCAGAGGTCGCACACCTCTGGAGCAACTAGGGGTTAAGTGTATTGCTTAGTGACACATTGATGTCTCACAGTGGATTTGAAATCGGGGCTCTCATACCAAAGGTATGTGTCTTAGCCACTGCGCCATCATCACCATACCTATGGTATGTTTTAATCCTATGTGAAGTGTCAGACCAATAAACCTTGAAAATCTTGGCTGATTAGTATAATCTATATGATTTAAGTCAGTGAAAAAAAAAGTCAGGAAAAACATCTGCAGAGAATATGCAGATTTGATCACATGACTCTTGAAACTCTAGTCCGGACCACAATAAGAGAAGCTAAATTACAGGTTTGCATTGCAGTGCAGCGAGTAGCAGAAGTTTGTGTCACTCAAGGCAGATTGTTCAAGACTTTTTACTTTTTCACAATTAATGTGACTTTCCCTAAACTTCACCCTGGTTTTCCAGTGAGTTTGAAACAAATTCTCTAAATTGCTTGTAATTTCCAGATCTGACAAGTCTACCTGTAGTGTTGGCACTGTTTGCATCTAGTGCAGCTACAGTGCTGCTAGCATGTAAAACAATGATTTAGAGAAATGTGGAACCCTGAATGAAGAATATGTGGATAATAATACACTAGATTTTTCTGTCCGCGATGATCTTCATCTGAACTGCACATTGCGCATGTCCACCCTGTATGAGTGTGTGTCACAGTGACGTGGCTGTCATACTTTGCTAGGGTCAATAGTTCGCCCGCGCACACACACACTCACACACACACTCACACACACACACACACACACACACACACACACACACACACACACACACACAAACACACACACAGACAATTTTGTGGATTTATTTTTGTTAAACATTATTTTTAACCAGGCAAGCTGGTTCTGTGCAGATTGTAATTCACAATGACAACCTGAAAAAGAAGCAAAGGAGGAGGGGCAGAGATTTGGGATTAAGCAAAATGTCCTGTTTATAATATGTATGAGTGAAATGAAGAGAGGGGGAGAGACCGTGAGACTGAGTAAGAAAGGGATTTTTGAGAGAGAGAGAGAGAGAGACAGCGAGATGAGGACAAGGGCGACAAGGCCTTGACTGCGACCAGTTGAATCAACAGCTTCTCTCCTCTGGCTAGAACACGCTCGCTCTGCTCAAGCCTAATACCACAGACATGCCGTCACACACACAATATCTCTCTCTCTCTCATCCACCCTCCCTGCTGATTTTTCCTCCTGTTCTCCCTCTCTCTCTTTCTGTGTCCCTTTGTGACTTTTGCACATTTGCCTTGCCAGTAGAGTCCATGCATTGACAGAGCCTAGAGGAGGAGCAGAGAGAGAGAGAGAGAGGCAGAGCGAGGGGTGGAACATGAGGACAACAATGATAGCTCCAGTATATGACAACAACATCAACACAAATGATTGTCCTTGGGTTTGTTCTGCAGAAGTCGAGGCAGAGGGCACGCTACTCTCAAATACATTATGATGAATAAGTTGTTTTGTTGCCGGATAAGAAACAGCGGATATTTCATTGTATTCTTATTGGTGCATCACATCAGCCCTTGTGTGCACACAATTAGGGTGATACCCTAGTTTCAGTACCCTGAAACTGAGACACTGAAGACAACACTTTGGGCTCTGGGAACTTTGTCTAACTATTGTCATTGTATAAACTATATAATTAATTTATTAATTGCAAACATAGTGGACAGATTAATGGACAACTGCTATTAGTTGCAGCACCAGTATCAAAACAATACTTATTTTGTTTCAGTGCAGATCTTTCATTTTTTAATACTATAGTGCTTTGGACATATGACCAGGGGTCTCATTTATAAACAGTGCGTATGTACAAAACAGGGTTGGAAACGTGCGTACGGCACTTCCCAAGCAAAGGTTGTGATCTATAAAAAACAAACTTGACGGGAAAATGTGCGTCCTGTAAGTAAACTCTGAACCATGCGTACGCACATAATGAGGAGAAATGGGAAGAAATGAGAAACGGCGACTCACATGGCAGAAGGATGAAACGCTTTGAAATGAATAGACCTACTATTGTGTAAAATAAATCGAAATATCTGAGTATTAAGACCTTTCTGAATAAAAAACACCCGCTTGATTGGCCTTCCCCTGCGCAAAAAACACACACAATTTAAGATCATTTGCAGCGCACAAAAATATCCAGATTTAGGATCATAAACACAAACAGAGATTATTTTTCTGCAAAAGAACACAAATATTTTGTACAGTTTAATTCAGAATCATATTAATTAATACTTGTATGCAGTGCAATTTATTCTCATAAATAAGGTGAACATGAGGACAAATGACATTTAAATCGATGCTGTTTTCAATGCGTCAGTCGAGCAAATGCGAGTGCATAGTTTCATATTGCCTATTGTAATCAGATGTTCGTTGCCTTTTTGAGGCTAAGGCTATGCGCCAGCGTGTGGATTTGATGGGCTGCTTGGCGTTACAGACAATATAACACTATTTTATTAAAGACATCTTTCAGTGTGTGTCATATAAAACAAGTCATATTTCTTTTAATGCATCAGTAGCCTCATTAAGTGAGTGGAGTGTTTGTGTAGCTTAAATAAATGTTTAAACAGAAGTGGAATGCATTTTGTTTACTATCTTTTCAAGTTGGGAAATCCAAATTAGTACCTGGGTCTTCTCAACTTGCATGTATGTGTGCCCCTCCAGCCAGTGACGTCACTACTCAGGAGGGAAGCCCCTTCCTGCAGATCAGTTATAAAAAGGTGGAGCTCTGGTGCCCCCTTTCCTCCGGTGCACAAGCGCTGTGTGAAAGTGTGTTTTTTACCAACCAAACAACATTCTTCAGCTTCACCAAAAGGAGCCTCAGTGTCACACTGAGTTAAATTTCATTTTGTAGCTTTTCCGTCAGAATTTGCATCCTTTAGCAGTTAGTATAGTATATAATAGTATTTGAGTGGAAGCTAGGGTCCTAGAAATGTAGTCTAAGAAGTGTGGTCCTAAAACTGCATACTCCTCTACTGCAGAAACATCATCAAATTCACTCGGTGGTGCTGTTGCAAAAAACAAGGGTCCTAGAAAAACAGGCTTATGACTGCAGGTCCTGAAAATGGCAGCCTCCTTTCCTGCAGCTGTATGGTATAGGGACCAGGTCAAACATACTGAGATGAGGTATTCTATGGTTTTACAACAGTTTCTGTCAGTATGATGCTTCACCCAGCAGCATCATCTCTTCCGAACACTTTTTCTTCCACTCCCACATCTTCATCTTTCGAGTCATGTTCTTTTCTATTTATAATTTAAGCATGTAGACGTGATCAAGACAACTTGTTGAAGTTCAAACCGAGCATCAGAGTGGGGAAGAAAGTGGATTTATGTGACTTTGAACGTGGCATGGTTGTTGGTGCCAGACGGGCTGGTCTGAGTATTTCAGAAACTGCTGATCTACTGGGATTTTCACACACAACCATCTCTAGGGTTTACAGAGAATGGCCCGAAAAGGAGAAAATATCCAGTGAGCGGCAGTTGTGTGGATGAAAATGCCTTGTTGATGTCAGAGGTCAGAGGAGAAAGGGCAGACTGGTTTGAGATGACAGAAAAGCAACAGTAACTCAAATAACTCGTTACCACTAAGGTATGCAGAATACCATCTCTGAATGTTCAACACATTGTCGCCTGGTCTGATGAGTCTCGATTTCAGCTGCAGCATTCAGATGGTAGGGCCAGAGTTTGGCGTAAACAACATTAAAGCATGGATCCATCCCGCCTTGTATCAACGGTTCAGCCTGGTGGTGTGATGGTGTGGGGTATATTTTCTTGGCACACTTTGGGACTTTTATTACCAACTGAGCATCGTGGTCGAATGGGAGATTTGCATCATGGATGTGCAGCCGAGAAATCTCCATCAACTGCGTGATGCTATCATGTCAATATGGACTAAAGTCTCTGAGGAATGTTTCCAACACCTTGTTGAAAGAATGCCACGAAGAATTAAGGCAGTTCTGAAGACAACAGGGGGTCCAACCCGGTACTAGAAAGGTGTACCTAATAAAGTGGCCGGTGAGTGTGTATATGTGTATATATATATATACATATTTTTTTCTCAATTGCTTTAGCAATGTAAACTTCTGTTTCCCATGCATATACAGCCCCAATTAATTGAACTGAATGAAATTGAGAGAGGAGGAGAGAGAGTGAGAGAGAGAGAGAGAGAGAGACACACACACACTTGGCACAAACAGCTCAATAAGATGGCCGTAATTAACCTATAATGCCATCAAGGAACTTGATTCTTGATACCAAAAAGCCACTGCCAACCAAATTAAACACCAATTCACAGAATGTGTGTGTGTGTGTGTAGGTCATTCACTGTCCCTCAGGTTGTGAGGGACATTCTTAATTATAATTTTGAGAGGTTTTAACCATTTGAAATCTGAAATTACAGAGTCGAACTTAAAGTAAGTAAATGTTCCTTATTTCACTGAATATTTTACATTGTAGTAGGAAGTGTATCTCTGTCTCAACCTTACCTGTCAGTGACCACACAGATTTCTTTTGGATGCCATACCTTTTCGTGTTTTAAATTATTTTGATTGCCAATTTGTGGCCTCTGAGCCTGTACTTGGTTAGAATCTGTCTCTGATTTCTAACTCTGAAAGTAGAGAGATATTCTGCCAATTCATAATCTCTTTTTAGGGCCAGATAACATTCTAATCTCTCCCTCTCTCTCTCCCCTCTCTTTCTCTCCCTCTCGCCCTTTCTCTTTCTTTCTCTCCATCTCCCTATCTCACTCTTTATCACCCTCTCTCCCTTTTCCTCTCTCTCTCTCTCTCTGTCGCTCTCTCTCAGCTCTCCTCATGTTTGTTCACACTGCTCCTCTCGGACAAACATAGCACCCAGCACTCAAGGTGCTGCAAGAGGGAGAGAGCAAACACAAAGAAGCACAGAGAAGCAGAGACAGAAAGCAGAGAGAGCACAGTTAATCAGAGACACACGAGACAGAGGGAGAGGAAACAAGACAAATCAAGGACTAAGTGCAGCTCAGTTTAGGACTTGACGAACGCTCATCCAGCTGGCTTAAGGTTGTCCTCATTCACTCAGCTGTGAACGAGTGTCGGGAAGAATGGATTTTATTTTGGTCCAGCAGCCACTGAGCAGGAACAGCAGCTCTGTAGATTATCACTCCTTTTGGATTATCTGACAGCATGCAGAAAGGAAGATGGTAATGTGACAATCTGCTCTGGTTGTGCTATTTCTTCCATTCTGTTCTGTTTTTGATGAGTGATCACAAGATTTTCTCTTTTTTGTTTGGATTTTTTGCTATATCTGTCACCCTTGAATCGTACTTTTTAAACTTGCATGTACTACTGAATTAATGAAAACGTATAGTTTTTAAATAACATTGCATAATTTAATTTTAAAGTGTTTCTCCTCAGTGGCTCTTGTTATAGCTGTTACTAACAGTGTAAGAACTGTTGGTTGGTATTGATTTATTTTGCTAATATAATCTGTTGGCAGACTTCTGACAAATACTGAGCTTGTATCTATATTACAGTATTATACCAACCTGTCTAAAGGTGTTAGATGTCCTGTGGAGTTTCAGCTTCCTGGCGTTCAACTCATAATCCATCATTTTCCTGTCATAGCCTCTCTGTGAGATGACAGCGAAGGGTGAGGTGCTTTATGTTACTTCTACTTTATATGGTGACTTGAAGTCACTTTAGTGCTAAAACAACAAGTTGAATTAATGGATTAGACTATCATCAGAAAATTAATTAACAGTTTTGATAGATACAATTTATAAAACAAAAACATTAGCTGATTCAAGATGCTCAAATGTGAGGAATTGCTCTGTTTTTCAGACAAAAAAAGTAATTTGAAGACATCAGATTTCTCACTATTT
This sequence comes from Micropterus dolomieu, assembly GCF_021292245.1. Lineage (NCBI taxonomy): Eukaryota > Metazoa > Chordata > Actinopteri > Centrarchiformes > Centrarchidae > Micropterus > Micropterus dolomieu. The sequence continues at coordinate 22,652,837 of NC_060157.1, read as the reverse complement.
TCTGATGCAGATTAACTAGTTATACATACCTTGCCTATTTTAAACACATTTTAAATTAATGTAGAATGTCCTTAACATATAAGACATGGCAGTTACAGTACTGTCTCCTTTTAAAATATTACTTCAGTCAATATTAATACGTCCTGACAAGTAGCCTTTTATGTTAAAACGTGCATGTACTCTGTGTACAACGTACAGCATAGCTCCCATAGCTTACACTGGCTGCTGCTCTCTCCTGAAGTGTTTTGACTCAAGGTGAAGGGCTCAGGTTACAGAGCATTAAGGCAGATTTCACAAACCAGCCACTGTATCTGCCTCCTTCCTGGATCCCCATTTACTGGCATGTGAGTCATGCAGGAGCTAAAATAGATCTGGTGTGAAAAATACATCCTACCCTACAGCATCAGGGAGGTGAAATTGGGAATGTGTGTACGGATTTGGACTTTGAAACACTCTTTTTTTGGTCTGTTGAGAGTCTCAGCCTCCTTATTCTGATGATTTTTGTTGTTGTTGTTACACCTACCTCGGTTGCAGAGAGGGTGTGCCCGGTTGTACATAAAGTAGATTTTGTTTGGAATCCACTGACTGGGAGGATGTTATGTAGACAGCTGAATTTTAAAATGCCCGCCTAGCTCTCCTGTAGGTTTGATTTGGCACACTCTATGTGTGTGTGTGTGCCGCTGTGATTTTCCCGCCCTGTTTCCTGCATATTTGCCATGTCGTTGAAGCCAGAGTCCATTAACACGACTATTCCTGTTTTGGGAGTGACCTCAATGTTTGGCTATTTGTTCCTGTGTTCACCAGGTTACACAGAGCATCCTTTTTCTCTCAGCAGAAAGACATCTTGTCCCCTCCTGGTGATTCAATGGAAATACACAACAGTCAGCTCAAAAGCTCTGTTTGCAAACCTACAAATCATCACCTCGCCTTTACCTGGAGCCCGCTCGTTTATGTTGCTTTGGCTAGGAACTACGCGGCATCTGCATTCAGAGTACACAGCATGTCTGAAGATACAGAGAACTTTTCAATGACACTAACTTTGAGTTGACATGACTCACTGACTGAGCTGTTTAAAGTGTTTAACTTTGATGAGTGTGGACAACTGCAAAGTGTTAATTTTTACTCTCTGGCCAAAATATATACTGATCATTTCCCTGCCTAGTTTTGAGATTCAGTGCATCAAAGCGTTTCTAATAGTATGTTTCAGCCAAGGTTTTTGCAGAGCTGCACATCATATGAGTACAATCAAATATCAGAGCTTTATATGAAGTCCCAGTTAGTGCGATAATAACTGGATGTATAGGTGTCTGCACAATATTAGGATCTAACATGATATATTTAAAGTATTTATAGTATATTTTGATGTCAGGTCTGATGACTGCATGACTGGGTGTAGTTCATCTTGGTTTTCACCTGTTTTTCCTGTATCTAAGTGATCATTTCTGGTTGTTGTTTGTTATGAAATCTGCCAGTGTGACTTACATTAAGCAGCTGTGGGCTAATTACAGATGAGCTGAGTGTGTCAGTGAAAGCTAAGCCACACTTTGATGTAATAACACGCCTCACACACACACACACAGCGCAGACACGTCAACTCACTCATGGTGAGTTTAAAGACGTGCTTAAAGTCTCAGCTCATTCATAATTCACTGACGTGTTTTTAATAACTTAAACACAGTCCTCACTGCCTCCTGACTGCTACTTTACAGCCACCTTCAAACCGTCCTGCTGATCAAGGCCCTCATGATTAGTGTTTTCCTTCCGTAAGCTCCGATTTGCTGATCCCTGTGAAGCTACAAAATATACTGTCTGGCTGTCTCAGTGGTTCAGTGGTCATGTACACTAGCTCTACTCAGCCAGTGTTTATGTCCAACCTTAGTGTAATTTGGTTTGTGCTTGGGTGTCACCGGGTGTGTTGAGATAGCGAGCCACAAGATGTTGCACTTAGAAAAAGAAATGGATAAAGACAAGAAAAAGAACTTTTGCTGCTCTCTTTGTACCTTTTAGCCTAAAGGTGCAGCTTTTAGGCTAAAAGGTACAACGTTGTATCTATTCAGTACATCCATTTACTAAAGATGGAATTTGGTACCTTTTCTCTGTGTAATCTCTTTTTCTGCGGCAGATTTCCAAGCTGTAAATAGCCTTGAATAGTAAATTATTTACACAAAAAAGGTTCAAGAGACATATCAGATGTTTTTGGGCAACCTGAAAAGATCTGAGATGGTGCATATTATCATTTTAAATCTCTGTTTGGGCTGTTGTTTAAGGCAGCAACAATCTAGGGAGCCAATAAACTAGCATTAAACATCAAAGCAAGGACATGCTCCTCTGATTTAATCAGATTTATGCTTATTTGCAATGTCAAATTATAATATTGTCTACAGTGACGGTGAAGAAAAAAGATATGAGAATAAAGAATAAAGGTAATTTAAGGATAGCAATTAAAAATAATGAAAAAATAGACACAACACCGAAGGTTAAACTCCTCCATCTCCTTTTGAAAACAAAGACATAGTACAAGTATAGTGCCTTCATGATGCTAATCAGCTACTTAAGTTAGTTTGTTGTTTTCAGAAAACATGATGAATAGTTTTGACATGTTGCTTCTTCCCCATTAAAGAATCTCAACTTTTGTAGGCATCTGTCTGCTTTACTTTTTGTCTGGTGTTAAGTATTTCTGTGCTTTATCGATTGTTCTGCGGTTTGTCACTGCACAACTTCTGCGTCAGCACTAATCTGTTTACTGCACAATTGAGTTTTCCTCCAAATAACAAAATAGTTAAGATTGTCTGTCACTATTGGTGTTTCTTGGTCAGGGCACGTGTGCCGAGAGGCGCTGTCATTTTGTCAAAGTTGTCATTTTCAGTGAATGGCTCAACAGAGCAGCAGGCTGAAAACAGCAGTTCATCAGAGTGCTGTGACGCAGATGTTAGTGAAGGTGTCCTTCCTGCTGTGCAGAGATGCAAAAAGCCTCTGTATGAAGTTTTTTTTGTTGTTGTTTTTGATGTTGTACATATAGTTTTAGGCAGTTTTGTTGTGCAGTGGGTGGCAATACTCAACTTGGTGGGAAGTAATAGCAGTCTTAACATATTTGCACATCAATGCAAATATGTTAAGCTGTGGCTTGGTCTGGAAACGACATTGGCTTCTTACTGACTAAGCAACTAAAAATGTTCACCGCCAGTATCTATCCAGAAGGTTAAAAGTCAAATTAAGGAGCTTTCTCACTTCCTCTGATTTTAATGAGGCACAGCAGGGGGATACAACGGTGAAGATAATGGGCATGGTTTTATGAGTCTGCTTCTGTACACTCAAAAATTCACACGAAAGTCTGAGGTTGTAAGCTGGCCAAACGTCTTCTCCAAACAGTAGCCTAACAGTATTTAAATCATGTGTTAATTTGTTCCAGTGTTCGCTACTTTGTTTGAGTTGTACAATAAGTAAATTTGTCACTGTAAGCATGATCAACTGAGCTGAAAGACTTGAATGTGATTAAAAGGACACATGTAAGGCGATTTATCTTCATGTTCAAAAGAAACAACACTTTAGGAGTGAAAGAAATGCTGCCAAAAAATGCTTTGTGTTCACTGCCAGTTTAATATCAGATATCTTACATGAATATATCACTGTTATATCTAAAGTGATGGGAAGAGAAAAGAGTTAATAAGCCATGACTGGAGACACAGGTCACACCTGCTGATTGACAGTGTCTTAAGTGGTGTAGCTTCATCACTTTAATAAACTAGAAACTCTCATTTAGATTTTCATGTCCAGTTTTGGGATTAAATGCACACAGTTTTCTGTCTAAAACACATATGAATATAATATATTCTTCAAAGTTCCTCAAAAGTCAAGATTGTTGGGTATACATAATTCCATAATGCTCACGGAAGTCATAATAATGACCTGGGATGAGAGAACTACTTCCTGTTCATATATTCATGTCTGTCCCTCAGCTCTTATTTCTGTGGGCAGCAGGAAAACCATTTAAAGTAGTCTATGTAATCCAGGGGGGAAGCTGTGTATATGAGCTTGTTTCTTTTTTTACATTGAAAAACCGCAGAAGTAAACACAGGAAATGGATTCTTTCATGCTTATTTAGAGGCAGTATCAGTGTCTGTAGAGCTTTGAAGTTTAGCCAGATCACATCAGTTTTGTTTATTGTGCTTCACATATTTCTCAGGCATTTGTTGAATATTTCTGATGATACTTCATTGGACTAATAAACTTAATAAACTGAGGGGAGGTACCATAGTTATTTAAATAATAAGTAAAGACAAAATTAATTTGCTATTGAAGTTAATGGACAGTTGCAATCATGGAGTGTCGCATCCAAATATAAAACTGTTTTACAGTTTATTTGGTTTCTATAGCAAACTCTTAAAACCACTGAATTCAAGTTCAAGTTTATCTCTTATAAATACAATGTGAATATTTTAATTCTTTCCAGGATGTAGTTAGTTCACGTTGTTTACCATGTCGTCACCTCTCCTTCTCACCACATTTCCTGTCACTCTGTAACAGATACTATCAAATGAAAAATGCTAAATTCCCCAAAAACATTTAAAACAAAACATAATGTCACAATTGAAGACAAACTGTATAAGGTGATAAATGTCCCACAAGAATGTAATAAGTCACAATGCATGCTTTCCTTTTTTCATCGTTAAATATTGGTTCTTGTCCAGGCAGGAACTTGTTTGACATCAGGAATGTGCAGAGACTATTTCTGTTTCATAATGATACAGGACAGAGATATTCAAACTGTCCTCAGCTCCCGCACTGGGACATCTTATCCGCAGTAATGTAAGCATCGCCATTTCTTTCACTGAGTGACAGAGTTCCTTATGTACATACAAAACATATATCTTTAAATGCATTTAAATCCAAGGTAAATGTCTGTTTTCCATGCCGATAAAGCCCCTTTGAATTAAATTTAATTTAACTGAAATTGAGATCAGGGTGTTTGTATAGAGCAACAGTGAGCTGGCCTGAGCAGAAGGACACAAATAAAGAAGAAAATAAAAAAATACACACTCAACAATGCATGGTAACTGGTAACAGCTTCAAACAGCATTACATTTGCAAGTCAGCCTTCACATGTATTCTTGTAAGCAGACATATAGTAGCCCTGACTGGTGTCTTCCTTCTCACAGCTGACTCATATTACCAGCAGTGTTACTACACTCTAAGTAAAATTTCACTCTCTATTTGTAAGCACTCCAAAGCATTTCTAGCCTTATTTTGTTTATTCATTTATCACCATTGCCAGGGGACCCAACGCAACATTTTGTTTTCTTCTCACATTTTAATTTCTGTAATTTCCAAGTCGGCTTTGCAAAGAAACACAGACCTCCCTCACTGACAATTGAGAAAAAACACTGTGGCTTAGTGACATTATTTAAGAGTTGATGAAGCAGGTGCTCATTTTCTTTAGAATGGGAAAACATTTCATTTAAATCTTGTGAGCTGTGGACTGAATTTCTTATAGTACATATTATCACCATGCTCACTTTCATCTTATTTGATCACCATTATCCTCACGATGACTATATCTGTGTTTTGTTCCAACGGGGTGTGGTAGGACTGACCAGAAAGCTCTGAGTCACAGTGTTGTTTCTGGAGCTGTGGGGGCTGCGGACTGGTTGAGAGTCCAGCATTTTTAGATCATAATGTAAGGGGATAAGACAGAGAGGGTGGATGACCATTGTTGCTTGAAAGAAACAGGCAGAAGCAGATAGACACAACAAACATATAGGGCCACAATACAGAATAGCAAAAATAATTGAGTGATAATGTTACACTTGTTACAGTGCAGATCCTACCAGTCTTAAGTCCTGTTAAAAGCCAGAGTGGTACATTTTTCCTTTTCAAGGGTGCAGAGAAGGAGATGCACGCCAGTTAGCAGTGCTGAAGAGGCAGTGAGCCAGTGTTAGTCTGTGGGGACATATTTCATCACACCCCAACACACCCTTCTCTGTTTCCGTATCCCTACTTTAATCCATGTCTGTCTCTCTTCATCACCACAGCTGGGAACAGTTAAGTTCAGTGAAATTATTTTTACAAATAGATATGAGACCAGTATCGAACTTCTTATTTAACTCTCTGCCGGAAAGTGAATAAATGTATTTTCCAAAATGTCAAACCATTCCTTTAACCTAAATGATTCATTCAACTCAAGACTGGATGATTTTTAAACTAAGAAGGATTTCCACATGCCTTCTCCGTTTACTTGCTCCTACACTGATATTGATGTAATCTCACACAGTAAATGAAACTGAACACATGCATGCCATATATCTCTACATGTATACAGTAACCCCAAGGTTTGTTGCAGTGGCCTTTGCTGGGCTAAATAAAGCAGGGCCTAAAAGTGGGCAGCAGGACGTGAGTTCAGGTCAAAGGGAATGTGAAACCATAAACCAGGAGGCGAGCTAGCCTTGAGACCAGCCATCACACATTGTGTTTACTTGGTTGTTAGCTGTCAGGCTGGCTGACTACATGTTTAATGATGAGTGTTTGTGTTTGTGTAGCTATTCTCTCAGCTGGTCACGAGGTTGCAGACAAGGCATGTGTAATTTACTGTGAGATGCCAGTGAGATGAAATTGACAGACTCAAGGTTTCTTGTAGTTTAGGATTTCTGTATATTACAGGAGCCTTAAGTAATACATTTTCCATTTTTTATTTTAGAGTTTGACATCATTTATCAAGCAAAATCTAATAAAATCCATAAAATTGTTATATGTTAACTGAATATTTTCAAATGTAATGATTTGTGGGTTTTCTCTGTTTTATGTCATTGTGAATTAAATATGTAATTATTCAATACAAAACTAACAATGTCAATTTATCTCCTTGAGCTCCTGTAAATTCTGATGGACATTTTAGTGACTAATTGATTCATCGAAAAAGTAATCTGCAGATTAAACGACAACAAAAATAATTTTTCGTTGCAGTGAAGATTTAAATTTCATTCAAAAGGCATGACTGTTTACTTCTAAAAGCAAACTGAATAAGTAACAGTAGTGCTTCATTGTTTGCTTCTTTAATTGAGGTGGAAATGTCATATTGTCTTGGCTTGTTTATGTCATTGTCTTCCAGTGCTTCCAGCAAAACATAGGATAGGTGGGAGAAAAGTGAAAGTCACAAATTATCACATGGCAAGGTATTCTTCAAATCACAAGTGTAAAATGAATAAGCTGTATTCCTCACTGTGAGAAAGACACTGATTCATGTGTAAATCATTCATGTGTAAGGAAACATTAGGCTTGATCAAGCTTGAAATAACTCCAAACTGCTTAATACCTTATTTTTTAGCTCCCTCCATGCTATGTTAGCTCTCCCAGCAAAATGTCCAGGTCTACCGGCGCACTGCTGGCGCATAGTATGCGCATAATTGCATTGAATAGATCACCGCCATATATTGGCCCGCTTTTACCTGATCTATCTGTTTGAGTCAGTATCGGGCCGAAATCTGATTTCAGAATGGGATCGGTGCAACCCTACTGATGAACAAAGCTTTTATTAGCCTCTGCTTTCTCTCTCTTGTGTTTTCAGAACCTTGATTCTCTGGAGGGCTCAATCCAGAACCTGCTGTCAGAGCTGTATCCGCCCTTCGAGGCCACCGCCCCTACTCTTCTCAGCCAGCTTTTCCAAGTCATCGATTGTCGTTATCAGGGAGATGCCCTGCGGTGCCTGCTGGACTTTCTGGTCCCAGCCAAGCACATCTTAGACACTGTGCAGCAGGCTGCATGTGTAAGTCACTGTCTTGTACACTACAGTGGTGTGCTAAGCCTGTGTGTGAGTCTAAAGAGACTTACATTCACTACATTTGTTAATATGAAAGAAAGCTGCCCTGTGATATTCTTGCTGAATAATAAATATAGACAAAAATGTTGATGTACTTGTAATTTCTGAAACCCTATACTGTCATTATCCTTGTCCCCTTCTAGGCTCAATACTCTGATGTACTTTTCCAGTGTGAGGGCTGGCCTCTATGTTTGCATGACCAAGTTGTCATCCACCTCGCTCCCATCAACCCCCTGCTACTTAAACCTGGCGACTTTTACCTCCAGGTGGCACCATTCTGTGACCAGTCAGCTCGCATCGTGGTCTGCAGCCTCCTGGAAGAGGAGGGGCTTAGAGTGGAGGTAGTTGAGGAGACCCCAATCCCTGAAACTTCCTATCCTTGTATATTCAGCTGTGACTGGTTAGTAGACATCAACCAGGGCCGCCATGGAACGCCTCTCAGCCAATGCCTGCTTGCCACCGAGCAGGGCGTGGTGAGGTTACCATGGGAACGGGTGGCCGTGCCTGAATTTGTGGACGTGTCACTGTGTGCACGGAGTAGCATGGCCTCTGCTCCTCCTTCATATCCTCCTTTAGCACCTCTGCATCCTCACCCTCCACCTCTTCCTCATTTTCCTGAGAATTCTTCATCAAATTTTTCAGTTCCTTTTTCCTCTTCAAAGGAATCTGCAACGAAACAGTATCCTGTAACCATTCAAAATTCAATTTTAACATCTTCTTCACATCCCTCCACCTTCTCTGTAGAGACCAGAATATGTCCAGCAAAGCACGGCATTGCTGTCTCACTCTGCTTGGTGGATACCAGGGCTGCTTCTTCATCTAGGCCGGTCAAAGGGAAAGAAACTGAAACAGAGCCTAAGCCTGTTGGCTGGGTGTCCCCTAATACATGGGACAGTTGTTTTACTGGGGCAGATCCAAATACAGGTACAAAAACAAGCCCTGTTTTAGGTGCATGCACCCCTGATAGTGGAGATACAAACACGTGCAAAGGTGAAGATAAGGGCTTAACAGATAGATATAAAGATACAAACTCTCAAGAAATACGCAGGAGTGGGCCAGCGGACCACATTGTTGCAGAAGGAGATTATATTGATATTCTGCAGGCAACTATGCTTTTTGGTAAAGCTCAGTCAGCAACTCCAGAACAACAGAAATTAGAAGTACAAATACAACCACACACAAAAATTGAACCACAAATGCAAAGACATCCACACAGACAAACACATGTGCAAATGGAGTCATACAGGCAAACACAAAGACAGCCAAACACACAGACAGACCCTCAAGCACAGTCGCAATCACATGTGCCTTTACCTACAAAACCACAAACACAAATTCATTCTAGATCAGAGGCGGTTGTATCATTAATGCCTAACATCTCCGCAGAAACAGCACCTTCATCTGCTCTCCACCATTCCCAATCCCAATCCTATCACACTCACCCTGAATCCCTTGAACCTTCTCAGTGTGTCCGTACTGTCCGGTTCTCAGAGAAACCCTGTACTCCGTGCATGAGGAGAAGACAAGGCGGAAATGTTTCGAGAGCTCAGGAGCTGAGGTGTCGATACAGGGACTCCTACCAGGCTGCTATACAAAACCCTGTCACCTTTGGACAGGAAAAAGAGAGGGGCAATATGTTAGCTGTGGTGGTGGAGGATAGGGTTTTCTCACAGTGTGATGACAGACACAGGCTACCAGAGACTGAAACAGGGGATCCCTGGTGTAATGTTCAAGGAATGTGGTTTGATCCTGGAATGCAACACCAGTCGTCTTCTTCTGTCAGTGGAGCCATCTGTAAGGAGTCAGGAGAAATGAACACTGTTACATATTGGCAACCAGGAGATACAAACACTGCCCCCTGTATGGATTACAGGGGAACACATGTTTTAAAATGTGGTGGGCTACCAGAACAGACGATTCAAATGACCTCTCTGCCATTTAGGGAACCAAGGGATGCACACTCTGCCAACACTTATGGCAATTTACACAATGTGAATGGGACAAATTTAGCAGCAGAAAGTGGGATAAACACTAACAAAGCGTTGTCGAGTTTCAATGATCCTAAACAGTCAGATGTGATTCCTGCCAAACACAACCGATTACCATTTTGCTCACGAGAAATTTCAGCAATGAACATGACTCTCAAGCCTCGTGAAAGACCACAAAGCAATTCCATGGGAGTTGGGAGTCCAAACCTTTTTAGGTCTGTTGCAGTGCCACAAAACAGACGGGAATCCACGTCAGATGGAAGATGTTCATCCCTCTCCACAGCTGTGGTGGACACCTCAGAGAAGTGTGAGCTGGTCATTGTTGAAGGTCAAAATGTAAGGAGAAGAGAAAATACTGACTCCTGTGCAGAGATTCCCCAGCTGCATGTGGTCAAATGTAAAAACAGCACAGCCTTTCGACTGGTGTCACCTAAGATCAACAGGAGGAAGATGGTCATTCCAGGTACAGACTAATGTTCTTATTACCTGTTCTACACTTTAGCATGGAAGTTTCATTTGGTTCATTTCATTATTGTTTACTACCAGATGAAAATCAGTCTTCATCAGCTTTCCTACAACAAACTGTCTACAGATGGTGCTCAGCCTGGCAGTAGAAATGGCCACCAGACGGAGAACCCGTCACAAACACATCCACCTCCAGCAGCAAACACGCAGACAAGCTCCCAGCCTGCCTCTGCTCGTCCCAGACCTGACCACCTTCCCTTGGGATCACCAGACCCCAGAGCCCACCCCCTCTATTTAGGAGTAGCATCTCTCACAGGTAAGTTAGTTTGAGACACAGTAAATAACATCGGATAAACCACAATAATCATAATAGTCCGCATGCATTGTTTGGCAGCTTTTAATAAGCAGAGTTACAAAGTTCTTCACAGTGCATAAAAGGGCAAACCATACAAATGAGATTAGATAAAATATATCTGTATTAAAGAAGTAATGAATATCTTCCCTAAAGACAGAAAGACATTACAATAAACTTCAGTTATACAAAAGAAAAGCAAGTTCCAAGCCAATTTTCTTTTGTTATATCATAAAAAAATTTTTTTTTCTGAAATGGCAATAAATCTGTTTGCTCTTCTTTCTTTTGGCTGTTTGGTTTGTATGAATTCTAGTACCTGTTGGCATCCCTGCATTGTCTTTGTTCTTCAAGGCTTTGCTGTTTTTGCACATTTGATTTGAGCCTTTTGTACTGTTCAAAGTACTTTAAAAAACAACTAGTTCTAAACATACAGAATAACTATTTTTATGAAAACTGTAATAAATAGTTTGATTGAACTGTTTCTGTACTTCCATGGGAGACTAGAAGGTGCCATAGTAGGGCTGTCCACGACTAAGGATTTACATAGTCGAATCAGAATCAGAAAGTCCTGCCTATAGTCAACTGATAGTTGAATTGTGTGTGCTTTTTGTGCGCGGCGATTGCGAGCTTTAATCTTGAGAAGCTGCAGAGCTGCAGTCTCTATTCATTCAACTTACACTGTAAATTTCCAGCTAAACTGAGGCTTTTTGAAGACCCTCTCTCTCTCTCACTCTCTATCTCCTGTCATTCACCGGTCTTGTGTGAGTTTTGCAGGTCTATTTAAAGTAGCCGGCTATTTAAAAACGATACAATATTCTTTGTGTGGTTCATCAACGGTAATAAATTATCAGAAAGTCCCGCGAGGGGCGGACAACTCGGCACAACACCAGTCTCTTCAGCAAATGTTCCTCTTCCGCCACCACACACACGCTACGCCTACAATTTTGGGTTTATTTACGCACTTTTAAAAACATTTATTAAAAGTTTTATTCTTTTTACATGTTCAGGCGGCCGAGACAGGACAGGCAGGGCAATAGTTGAGCTCTATGGAGACCACCAGGGATGGAGATCAGCTGTAACAAGCCAGGAGCTCTTCAAGATGTTGCTCTACTTTTACTCTATCACCAGGTAACATCAATAAGCCAACAAATGAATGAATGGATCAAGGACTAAATTAATTAACCAGGCTTGAAACAAACAGTCATGCTGTAAGGAAGTTTTATTTTTGTGGTCATGTCTCTTTTACCATGGTCACCGTTGTGTACTAATTTGCCTTATCTTTGTATCTAGGAGAGAAATCAGAGAAGTTGGGATGACACTTATTTTTGATGCAAAGAAGACAAATCCTCAGCCACAGCTCTATAAGGCCTTGATGACGCTTCAGGTAAGAAGCACAGAAACTTCTGTATTACAGCAGATCAGAGCGAACTGTTATTTGGGTGTTTATTCCTGAATAATTTATTAGCTCCTAAGTGTAAACAGTAGATCCAGGCATCCTCCTGTTTATTAAATAGTTAAGTTTAATGTGACAAAAAAATTTTTTTCCTCACTTATTACAGTTGAATGACTGCATAATGCAGTTCATATTTATTTCAAGTGTCGTACTGTTTTCTATAGTTGAAATCAGTTCCATTTGCTTTACTAAAATTGGAAAATACATTTTTTTCCATTGATTTTTGTATGTTTTGGAATTTTAAAATGTATTCAGATGTATTTGTAATGATCAATAGAAGGGAGGAACAAAATAAAAGATGCATGAATGTAGTTTAATAGGATTTATGCAGTGTTAAACTGTTGCAGGAGCAGACTCCCCTGGCAGTAAACAGTTTCGTGCTGCTGGTGGACAAGGAGAGCAGCCTTCGGCCAGAGCGGTGTCCTGGCACCCAGGTCAGCCTTTTCATTCTTTAGAATATTAATTATAAGACACATAAGACACAAATGAGAAATTGCTCTGTTTGGTTTCCTATAAAATGCTTTTAGTCTGAGTAGCCTATAAGCTTCATTCATCTCTTTGATCAAGGTGTGTATTTAGCCATGCTTGTGGTGTGGCTCTAGGCATGGCAATGTCGGTTGGATTGTTGGCTCATCACTTTGGTCAAGACTAAAATATCTTCACACATGGATTACCATGTAAATGTGACATTCATGGTCCCCAGAGGATGAATCCTAATCATGTTTTGAGTGAAATATCATGACATCTTTTGCTACCAGCAGGTCAAAGTTTTCACTTACTTTAGGAGCCACAGCAGGGCTCCAGTTGCATTTATCATCAGACGTTTTTTCATTTTAAAACGGTATTATATTGACCATTTGTCAAAGAAAATAGATCAAATATCTGTCCTTGTCTAAAAACAATGTACAGCAATTTTGGTACAAAGTGTATAAACTGTTTAACTTGAACATTATTATGAGTTTTACAGTTTCTTGATACATTCATTTAAACTGACTTGAAATATGCTGTATGAAAAATGCCCCTCTCCTTTTAATCCTTCTTATTTATAATAAGGTCACATGAAAGAACTAAAAGCAAAAACAATAGGTTAATGGCCCCTCTGTCCTTGTTGCTAAAATATTAGTTTGGTAACAAAACACAACATGAAAAGGGAAATGAGTTTTCAAAGGTAAAAAAACTGCAAAATGATTACATAGACGTGGTTATTGACAACACAGTCAGACCCCACAAGGTGACTTTGTGCTATGGTGCAAGTTGAAAAGTTACTTTAAGGTTCTAGTTTATTTAAGCACTACAGTATCTAAATAATAACTGACAATAATAAGAATCTTCTTATGTGTTGATGTTACTTCGACACTTCTTGCCTCAAAGCAGACTGAAGTGGTGACATCGATGAAAGCCTTGTTCAAGTTGGTGGAGGTGAGTCAGCTGAGCTCCCGCTTGGATGGCACACTGTCTCACAGCCACTGTGACTGGATAGAGCTGCACCAGGTGAGACAGTCACATCAATTCCATATCATTTCTCTCTCTCTCTCTTTCCCTCCCCTCTAATCAAGTAGTGCACTAGTTGTTTCTTCACTGCTTATGATTTACTGTCCAAGTCTTTCATTCTCTAGAAACTCTTCCCATTTGTGACTGATCTTCATGAGGCATCCAGCCTTCTACTGAGGGCCATCAGTAAGTTAGAGGAGCCCCAGACGACGGACTCTGTACAGGTACCTTAATACTGTCCTTTGACTGCTTTCTTGTGCTGTTATTTGGGTTTATCCTGATTTATGTAACTCTGTCTTCACTAATAATACAGTGAATACAGTGTGTGTAAAGAGATAATAGCTTCTATATAATTAGTTGGTGAATGCACATGAAAAACAATAGAAAGCTTTCAAGATTATCTTCACAGCACAAGCACTTCATGTCAACAACACTGCTGACATGAAAGAGTTATTGTATCATTTGCTAATCTTAAAATGTATTTTTGTTTAACAGACTGTGCAGCAGTGCATGATGGACCAGAGGACTTTAATGAGGGATGTACTGGAGGACAGCCGATTGGTCAGCCTGCAGAGGGAGGGCGGAGCCATCCTGGCCAGGCTGAGGAAGGAGAGTGACCTCAAGTACCCCCACTGTGAGGACCTCAGGTAAACACAAAAATTTGATGAAATATATGTATATATATTGGGTTTTTTTGAGATCACAATAAAGCCGTAACACTCTCGCTTTGTGCAAAACCTGAAAAGCAAATGATAAAAGTTGTCTGTGCCACAGTTAGTTTTACTAGTTAATGGATGTGCCTAACTGTGCTAAAATCAGTTATGTCTAAGCCTTATCCTTCCTTCAAATCTTCTCCCAGAACACCAGTTACTCATTTTATGTTATTTATTTATCTAAAATAAATAAGCCTATAGGATGATCTGGGTTTTTCCTACATGCAGTGATGCAGTGGACTCTGTGACAAGCCTGTACAACCACGTGGAGGAGCAAGCTCACATCCTCGTGCAGAGGTCCAACATGTCGCTGGAACACCTTGAGTATCTGCTGCAAATCAGAGAGATGGAGGGACACTTCATGCAGGTGCATTACAGTAGCCTACCGCCACTTCTGCCTACTGAAGTTCAGATGACTGCAACTTAATTTCAAAATACAGTTCAGTAATGGAAAGAATATGTATGTGTATATTAAAGAGATGGTATTATGCTCATTTTCTGGTTCAAAATCTTATTTAGGGGTTTTACCAGAACAGGTTTACGTGGTTTAATTTTCAAAACACCATATTTTTTTCATACTGCACATTGCTGCAGCTCCTCTTTTCACCCTGTGTGTTGTACGCTCCACTCTTGAGCTACAGAGTGATGCATCTTACTTGTACAAAATCTTTGTTGGGAGTTGCACATGCGCAGTTCCCAGGTAAGGACTACTAGCCAATTAGAAGTGTGTGTCGTAAGAAACAAGGTAGTATGATCCAAATCAAAGCCGCTTCAAGCTGCGACCGTAACCTAGCAGATGGTATAAGTTACTCTCAAGTCCACAACATCATTGTTCCACATCTTACCATCAGGACTAAACGTTGAACTGTTGCCGGTGTTCTGACGATCTATGCTGCCTTGCCGAAAAATGCTACCATAGCGCAACTCGATAGACTCGACTCTACTTGGCCCTGCTCCGTTTTCCACTGCAGATAGTACCCAGAGATAGTACGTAGCTTGTCGTCATAGCGACGCCACACACAACTGCCGCGAGTAATGTTCAATGCGACACACACACCAGCGATCCACACATCTTTCTCTTTTTTAAGTTAAAACGTTTCAACATTACTCAGAATGTAAAGACAGATAAGCGGTATGAAAACCTTCCAGCTGTGTTTTTCTCTGCCGTTGTTGCTGCAGCGGTCTGTGTGACGGCGGGAGCAGAGGGCTCTGTGAGCAGGCGGCTGGCCGACCTCACACGCTCCTCCCGCGGGTTGGCGCAGGCAGCAGAGCTCCTCAACTCCGAAAATATTCAAGCACATTTTTGTTTCGCCATCACTTCTCTGTCAATATTCGAAATCTACACAGCTGATTTCTCGCCTCAGAACTTCTCAGAAGTGGATTTAGTGATGAAACTGTAAAATATAAAACTTTCTGTTGCTGGCCTCTGTCTGGTGCAGCAATGATGATGCAGTGAATAGTGACGATTCCCTCTGACCAATCAGCAGTCTGTCATGTTTTCATGTTACATTTTAGTTTCCCTCAGCTCGCTTGGAACCTCGATGGAGGTGAGGTGATACGAAAAAAAGTACCTGGAAGCAGGTACAGGTGCAACATTTCTACAATGGAAAACCAGACAAAGGACTAGCTTGGTTTGAGGGCGTGCCTGACCCCAGCTAGCCGCTTGGCAAGCTTTATGACGCGTTTTCATTGTGACGTCACAAGTAAAGGAAGTAAAAGCTGGACTACAAACAAGCTGTTTTCAAGCGGTTCAGAGCAGAGTTTTCTGTGGGAGATGGGAACTCCATTTGGGCTGGACTTTGGGCTTTTTCACTTTGCAAACCTATTACATGCACAAAAAAGATATATAACTCAATAAAGGAGAGGGGAAAAGCCAAAAAGCATAATACCACCTCTTTAAGTGTATATAGATCATACTGTATTGCCTATTTTTTTAGGGAACATTATATTTTTTCTCTTATATCGGCCTCTCACTGTTTGAAAACACACAAACATACACACACAAAAAGAGACAAACATAAATGTGCATGTGAAAAGTGAAAAATATGTTAAAATAAGCATCCACTTCTCCCACGCACCCCTACTCTGCGTCAACGGTAAAAACATACATTCACCCTTAGTGCAAGCACTCCTGTACGCATGTATATGCATAAAATATCAAGCATAGTGAATTTATTTGAAGTAGGAGATTTATATAAAATAGGAAGTAAAATAAGTTAAATTTGACAAATTGCTCCATAAATAAATTAATCTGAACATGTATATACTTTAATGTGTATGTGCTCAAAATACCAAACACAATTTTTTATTTCATCTTTGGCACCTGCAGATGCAACAGTGGTTTAATGTAGAGGGAGAGCGCCACCTGCTGGAGGCTGAATCAGTTGAGGACTCTGGAGACAAAATGGAGGAGATCCTCAACAGCTTCACTGGTTTCCTTATTGAAGCTAATGTGAGTTTACATTTTCTTGCGGCTGTCATTCTGTCTGTGTATTTGTGTTTCTCTCTCCGTCCACTGGTCTGAATCTCTCTCTCACTCCTCCTCCAGGACCGAAGGCAGCATGCCATGACATTAGTGTCAGAGTCAGAGCGACTCCAGCAGAATGGGCTCTCCTATCCAGAGACAGAGGCGTTTTGGACTCTAGTTTGCACCTTCAAGTCAGGCCTGGAGGGCTTTCTGTACAGGGCAGAGGCATGCGGCAGGGAGCTGCAGATCATGGTTAACGTGTGTGATTTTTGTGAGCAGGTTGGTGTAAGATCAATATTCAGAATTTTAGTATCCAAGATGAGTATGTAGCTAGTTCTCTTACCCAGCAGAAACTTTGATTTGGCCTACTAAGACACCCCTTTCCATGTTAGTGTTTTGCAAATATAAGTATGAGTTTTTGTGAACAATTCATCAGAACATATAAAGTAGGATTAAGTTAAACTACATTCGTGCAATCAAGAATCAGTAGAAAAACATACATCTGTACTACTTTTAAAATTTTTATAGTAGTAGTTTCAGCCTAAGTGCAGTAGCACTGCTACTTCAGTAACATTTGAGTCAGTTGTGCCTGAGTAGAGTAACATGATATTTAGAATAGGACAACAGGGCACACCATTTTATTTTTATGTAACAAAAACCTCCTTAATCTCCAAACAGGCTACAGCTCTGGCCAGCGAATGCATTGAGTACCTGGAACAGAGTCAATCCAGAAAATATGCTATGAAAGACCAAGACCAGTCTACAACACCTGTCAATCAAACACACACTCTGCCGATACACCAAAACCAAGACTCTGCATCCACTGCATCTTCTTCCCCGTCTGATATCCAGGCCAGACATGGCTTAGATCCAAACAACACCAGCATTTTACTGTCAGGCAATGACAGCTCCATCCTCCAGACTTTCCAAGACAGGTTCCTCCAGTTCAGCCCTGAGAGATTTCAGGAGGTGAAGGCCCAGGCCACCGCCCTGAGGGGCTCCAGGGGGATGCGGGTCTGGAACATAGCCTGGCTGAGATGCCAGGAGGCTAGTCAGCAACTTCAGGAGAGGATGCAAGATGTGGATGAGGTTTTCAACCAGCAACCAGATTCTAGCAGCTTGTGTGAAAGTCATTATATTGATGTGGTGAGCACTAATGTTCAGACACTGTCCCCCGGTGGCCAGAATCTGGTGGTCCAATCCACTCCCGGACCTCGGCACCCGCAGTGGGAGGGCATCATGTCGGGAGCGGTGGATTTAGGGAAGAGAAAACCTATCCTGGGCGGCAACAGCACTAATTCAACAACTGTAGCCTGCTGTAACATCACTGTCAAACCTGAGGATCAGAGTGATGAGGGACCCAGCCAAGGGTCAGAGGTCACTCCACAGTCACCTCACAGGTAATTTGTTTGTCCATGCATCTCACTCAGCTAGGATTTAGCAGGTGGAGGTTTGCCAAACAGTTCTGAAACATTGTTGTGTGAAAGTAGTACTTGTTCAAACTTGGCTGAACCTATGATGATTCTTTATTGAGCTGGTAGTCAGGCCCAGTATAACACTGAGATGTGGAATTATGATATTATGATTATATTAACAACCAATAATATACGTAGACATTTCAAAATGGCATTACAAGGTGGTTTACAATAAAGAAAAAATCTATTTTACTATTGAAATAGGAGAACAGAAAGAGAGACAAGGAGGAGACAGATGAGCAGAGCAAGGAGTGAGAGAGATGCCGCTGCTCTGTCTCAGTCCCACACTGTGGGCTGCCAGTGGTTTCCATGGGGACGAGGTCTTGGAGTGAGGTCGGTGAGCCAGGACTCATGCACCCCTGGAGTAGCGACTGCGGGGTCATCAACTCCTCCAGAGCAGCGGGTTCGACCCCCGTCATCCTGCTCCCACCACGGTCAGCCATCATGTCGCATCCTTCAGGAGGCGCAGAAGTTCCAGATCTCCCGCCACGGCAGCTTCTGCTCAGAAGACTCCTGCATGAGCAACCAGGGGGCTGCAGGGGGTAATAGGACTTTATGCTGCAAACACTCCAGCCTGCCCATCGGGAGATATGAGGGGGCGTTATGTTTGGCAAATCCACGGGAGAGTGCCAGCAATGCCCTGTAAGTTTACTACATGTGGGTGAAATGCGCTTGCATTACTGATAAAATTGATCTGAACCCGACAAATGCTTTGCAAGATACTATTCGGTTTGAGATAATTCAGTGACCTGCCTTTACTTTGATTAATCTTATGAGATTAATGAGATTTCATGCGCTCTTTTCTGTCCCTAAGCTTACAATGAAGTACTACAGGTATTGTTTCCTCTAAATCTCTTTGCTTCTTTTTTTCTACTTGACAACATGGATGGATTACTAAACTGGCCTACCAGACATGGACCCTCTGTTCACAGTGAAAATAGATTCTGCTGATCCTGAATGCAGTCAAATAATTGTTTTTTTGCCGCGTAATGCAGCTGCCAAGTCTATAGGCTACAGTTAGCCTATGGTAAACTTTGGTAAAACTTATGGTAAATAATGTTCCCAGGGGGCCGCTATCATAATCCATCCATACTTGGCATGTTTCTTTTCTATCACAAAATAGCAGCATCTCACAGAGTCACCTGCTGAAATGTAAAAGATGATTTGGTTGATGATTATGATGCATAACCTAAGATAAGTAAATATCATCAAGGTCAGATTTTATGTCATGACGTATGCATGTTTTCATTTTGCTGAGTTGGGGAACTGTTGGCTGGAGAGCAAAGAGGAAGAGAAAACAATTTTAAAGAGTAACTTAACACGCCTGAAAATCTTGTCTTTGCTGCCTCCAGTGGTTTATCATCTCACTTTGCTGCAGTGATGTACAGGTGTAGTCCGGGACATCACTGTGGGCGTTGTTACAGGATCCACAAAGCTCATTTTTGACCACACCCAACCCCACCCATCACTGATGCTGGGTGTGGTCAGAGGTGAAACAGGCTGGACAGAGGGCAGCAAAACACTGCTTTTCGGCCTGAAGTTAATCTTTAAATATTCCTAAATTCATAATCCTTTCAATATCCTTTCATCAAAACATGTTTAATAAGACAATGAGCCGATACAGAGCCAGTCCTGGTCCACCCAGTTCTTCCAACCTTAGATTTAAAAACACCCCACACAAATTTCCTGATGCATAAAAAAACACCAATTAGGTATTCAAAGGATGAGGAGATCATTTGCAAAACTACTACCTAATAAATACATAACAAAATACATTACTGGTATGTATTTATGTATTCTAGTGTACTAGCGATGTACTGGGTAACAGTATGAAGTATGAAGTTAGTAGATATTTGTTGTGTCTGTGTTACCAGGAGGCTGCAGCGTGTCCTGGAGGAGCTGGTGTTCACAGAGAGAGAATACGTCCGCTCGCTGGGCTACATCCTGACCCATTACCTCCCCCTGTTGGACAGACCAGACATCCCCCAGGACCTCAGGGGCAAGCGAGGAGTCATCTTCGGCAACCTGGAGAAGCTTTACGACTTCCACAGCCATTACTTGCTACCAGAGCTTGAGGCCTGCCAGAGGGATCCCGCCATGGTGGCACGCTGCTTTCTCAGACACGTGAGTACATATGGAGTAACTGTATACTGCAATGAATATAATTGTATATATGAGTATAGAGTTTTTGAATTGTCATTGATATATTTATGGAGCTTTTTTTTAGCTTAGTTTTTATCAGATTGTGTTTATTTCTTATAATTAAATAAAAATGGTAAAGATTAGTTAGTAAACTGCCAAATTTCTAATTAAAATATACATGAGTCTAAATAGTCCAACATATGATCATGATCAGATTAATAATATTATACTGTTATCATTGCAGTATGTGGCTACTAAGAGTTAAAGCTGGCTTATTAATATATTTTCAAATATGATTTAACTTGGGCTCTTTCCACAGAGCGACAGTTTTGGCCTGTATGCTCTGTATAGCAAGAACAAACCTCAGTCAGACGCCCTAATCCTACACCGTCGCCATGACATCTTCAAGGTCAGTTTAAGTGTCTCGTCTTTCTCTTAACATAGGAGCGAAGAGTTTCCCATTTTAAATTTTCATAAGCAGATGTACGACATCCCTTTCATTTTTTTTTTTTTTACATTGGATCTGTACCCCTGCCTGAAATAAAGTGATTTAATTAAATTCAGGTCCAGTCATCAAACCACATCCTTCAAAGCAAGAAAAACATAATCATCTATGCAGTAACCATGGGAAGAGCATTTCATATGTTGTTTCTAGTCTTGATCTGCTGTCCACTACTTGAGCACCTGAACCCTGATGTTTTAACATTTTCAGCTTTGATTGCTGCAGTAGTCATCACAGCCCCAAATTGTTCATCATTCAGTTTTACAGTCCCACTTTGCTTTCCCCACACAGAAGAAGCAGCAGGAGCTTGGGGACATGATGGACCTTTCATCCTATCTGCTGAGGCCCATCCAGAGGATCAGCAAGTACAGCCTCTTGCTGCAGGACATGCTGTCTCTGGCTGGCTCCTACAAGCCAAAAGACATGATCCAGGATACACTGCTAGCATCTAGTGTGTGCGCACAAAGTGTGTGTGGTCCAGATGTGTATGGGCCTGATCTGACAAGCAATGAGATGGAGCGAGAGAGGGCTGAGATCCGAGCCGCTGCAGACTTGGTTCGGTTTCAGATGCGTCACGGCAACGATTTGCTCACCATGGACGCCATCCAGGACTGTGATGTAAGATCTAAAAATTATTGAAAAGAAATACTTGACATACAGGGAGTTAACAGTCGTTTCTTTTTTTCTGCTCTGCTGTACTTTTCACTGCTTCATCAGGTGAATTTAAAAGAGCAGGGCCATCTGATTCGCCAAGACGAGTTCACAGTTTTCTTTAAGAAGAAGAAATGTGTCCGCCGCATCTTTCTCTTTGAAGATCTTGTCCTCTTCAGCAAGACCAAGAGGACAGATATTGGCAATGATGTTTATGTCTACAAGCAGTCATTCAAGGTCTGCACACATCCTCGTCTATCAAAAGGCCTTGGAGCCTTAATACCCAACCTTATTTTCTACTGTCATGATATACAGTATAGTATACTTCACAGCTGTTTTCCAGTAATTTTGATTTACACCTCAAAGCCATCTGGAGCCTTCAGTATGCAAAGTTTCTTAGTGAAGTTAAAACACCTAACCACATATGATTATTTCCATCTATGTAATTTCTGTGTGTCTCTTTTTGTTTTCTCTCCCAGACAAGTGACATTGGGATGACCCACAACTCAAGTGTGAGCGGTTTGTGTTTTGAGATCTGGTTCCGCAGGAGGAAAAGTGAGGACACCTACACCCTGAAGGCCTCCAGCATGGAGGTGAAGAAAGCCTGGACTACTGACCTGGAAAAGATTCTTTGGGATCAGGCCACTCACAGTAGAGGTTGTAACAACAGCACAGCAACATGGCTTACATATAGAGTATAGTTTACAAACTGCTTTACAGATTTAACAAACATATTGTGAATATACTGTGCTCCAGAGCTGCGTCTGCAGGAGAGGGTTTTCATGGGAATGGGCCGCAAACCTTTCATGGACATTCAGCCCAGTGATGCTGCCATCTGTGACCGAGCCATCAGCTGTAGCCTGCCTGGGAGAAGTAAGAGGCTGCACACACTATTAGTGTCTTTTCGATAGAACTTAGTTTATTTAGTTTGGAATTTTTCTTCAGACTTTGGTGATCACCTTTGATTTTTAATCAAGCACCATCATCAGGTTAAAGTTTTGACTTGTCCAGTACATCTGCAAAACTAATGAAACAATTAACCATAAGCACATGATGAACATGGAAAACTTATTAATTATACCTTCTAAACATTACCATATTACCATTGCGGGCATGTTAGCATTTTGATGTTAGCATTTAGCTTGAAGCACTGCTGTAACAGAGGGACAAGCATGGCTATAGACTCTTAGTCTTGTTTTCAGTTTTTTAAAACATCTTTTACATTTTGTTGTTACATTTAACTAAACAAAACTAGCTAACAAATGTAATGTTACAAAACTAAATACGTTTTCCTGAAATAACTGCAACAGTTATGCTTGTGGCCTAATTGCTCACTGACCCAGCCCATTATTTTCTCACCGATGTGTCGTCAGTCCCTGTGGCGTGTTGTTCACACAGGGGCTTAGAATATCCACGACCACACTCCATCGGCTCTGGAAGCACGGCCTCCACTACCCTCAGCCAATCATCTTCCTCCTCTGGCCGGGGCTCGCTACCCCCTGCGGGTTATCCCGGGAACCAGTCACAAGGAGTGGAGCCCTGTCCTGCAGTTTGCTCCTCCCCTGAGGCTGTGGCTGAAAATGAACTCAACAGCCTTCATCTTCATCAGCATCATCTTCATTGTAACTGTGAACAATGGAAAATACATCATCCTCCGAGTGAGTTTGTTTGTTGGTCTTTGTTAAATTTTTTAGTTGAAGGCAGACAGAAGAGTCTGTTTGCTGTTAAATTCTTAGCACAGTAGAACCTGAGACTCTAAATAAACATCTGATATCTATAAAATCTAATGAAAATGTTTATATATGATAATCAATCTGAAGTAGTGAGCCATTTGAAGATGAGATCGTATTTTTAAAGCCACTATAGATTTTAAAATTCTTTAGTTTGACATCTGATGGACTGGCGACCTGTCCAGGGTGTACACCGCCTATCGCCCGATGTCAGCTGGGATTGGCTCCAGCCCCCCCGCGACCCTGTACGCAGGATAAGCGGTTGACGATGGATGGATGGATAGTTTGACACCATATGGTGGTAGCATCAAGAAAGAAACTGTGGCAGACAGCAATGCATGCTATATGTACCATATCTGGACAATGTTAACATTTTTCCTCAAAGAAGTTGGGATGCCATTAAGTGATCCACACTCTCAGCTTTTATTGTTTCTCAAAGTATCAGTTGTGTTTCTGCTTTAGTGGACAGCACTGGATCGTCTGGAGAATGTATCGACCTCTTCAGCAGCTCAGACCGCAGCTGCCTTTCTGCCATTGGTGGAGAGGAAGTGGACGACTCCTCCTCATTTGTATCCCAGAGTTCAAAGCCCTGCCCACCACTTTGTCGGACCCCCAGTCTGAGGAGAAACGGCCCACCAGTGGTTACCAGAAAGAAACCAGCTGTCGCCCCCAAACCTCCACATCTGGCTAATCTGTCTCAGGTAGAGTGTAAAAGTGTGACCTGGTGAATTGTATGCATTTATTATATGTAGAAGCTGAAGACAATGAGTCAGGACTCAAAATGTTCTCCGCTTCTCTAATGATAACAGTTGTGATGGCTTTTCTTTAGCACACTGAAGAAACGTGTCCAAACAGATGATTAACCAATTACTTATTCTAGAGCTTGTTTTTGACAATTTTGCATAATATTATATTTGATATCTTGCATTGCAGGGCGATGACATTATAATCGGAAAATCAACGGAAGTTTAACCCTGGATTCCCTCCAGAAGGTAATGTTATTAAATTAACATACAGTTAAACTGAAAATTAAAAACAAAATTAAACAGGACAAACAGTAATAATAATGTTACAAAGTGCTTCACATATAGGGCAGAAGGCCCAGAGGTAGCATGTGCAACGAAAGCAGAATAGGTTCAAGAATCAATCCTTTTGAGACCCAAAGAAGGTTAAAGTCAAGGGCAACGGGACTTGGTTGAAGATACTAGATGTTTCGTCCCTCATCCAAAGGACTTCTTCAGTTCTGACTGACTGGTAGAGAAACTCAGCTGTTTAACCTCAGTGGGATTGTTTGCCAGGCTCGTCGATACCGCTGGTTCATAAGTGTTCCTGGCTGTGGTAACGACAGTCGTTATGGTCATTAGGACTACCCGAGGCCAAGACTGAATGACCATTGTTGGCATACATTTGTTGAGTTTCCTGGGAAGTGATGAAAGGACAGCATTGTAAGTGGGTGATACTAAGTGGTGGCGTAGACCCCCTCCTCTGTTCAATGACGGCTTCTCGACCCTGGTGTAGATGGCTTCCTTGACACCTCTTTCAAACCATCCATCTTCTCTGTCTAAAATGTGCACCTGGTGGTCCTCAAACGAGTGTCCTCTGTCCTTCAGATGTAAGTAGACTGCAGAGTCTTGACCTGAGGAGTTGGCCCTTCTGTGTTGAGCCATGTGTTTGTGTAGTGGTTGTTTAGTCTCCCCAATATACAGGTCTGTGCATTCCTCACTGCATTGGACCGCATACACTAGATTGCTTTTCTTGTGTTTGGGTGTGCGGTCTTTGGGGTGTACCAGCACCTGTCTTAGTGTGTTCTTGGGTTTAAAAAACACAGGGATGTTATGTTTGTTGAAAATCCTCCTGAGTTTCTCTGATACTCCAGACACGTATGGAATCACAATGTTGTTGCGTTTGACCTTCTTCTCCTCCTCCCCTGTAGTTTTTTTCTTCCTGGATCTTGTGGCTGTTTTCACAAAGGTCCATTTAGGGTATCCACAGGCTGTAAGTGCCCCCTTCAGGTGGTTCTGGTCCTTCTCTCTGGCTTGGGCGCTTGTTGGTATGTTTTCTGCTCTGTGGTGCAGTGTTCTCATGACCCCTAGCTTGTGCTCCAGTGGGTGGTGTGAATCGAACAGTAGGTATTGGTCTGTGTGTGTGGGTTTTCTGTAAACACCAATTTTCAGGCTCCTGTCCTCTCCAGTGTGTACAGCGCAGTCCAAGAAGGCCAAACTGAGTGGAATCAATACAAGAGAATTGTAAGGGGACAGAAGAAGAAGAGCACAGGAAGTGCATGTTAGAGGTGTTATAAGAGAAAGTGTTCTCGGTAGAGATGAGTTTTTTTCAAGAGCTGCTCTGATGGCGTGTGGTAGCTCGTTTCACGACTGTGGTGTTACACATAAGAAGAGCCAGGACTGAGATTGCTTGCGTGTCGGGATGGCAGAGCCAGGCGGCGTTCGTTGGAGGATCACAGTGGCCGAGAAGGAATGTAAGCTTGTATTATGGAGTTTAGGTAGATGGGTGCAGACCCAATAGTCACTTTGTATGCAAGCATTAGTGACTTGAATTTTATTCAGGAAGCCACGAGTAGTCAGTGTTGCTGAGTAATGGAGTGACATGAGTCCTTTTGGGCTGATCAAAAACAAGACTCCCTGCTGCTTTCTGAACCATTTGTAGGGATTTAACTGCACAAGCTGCAAGACCTATTAGGAGGGCTTTGCAGTAGTCGAGGCGAGAGATAACCATGGCCTGTACCAGAAGCTGGGTGGCATACTGAGTGAGGTAGGGCCTGATTTTTCTTATGTTGTATAGAGCAAAGCGGCAAGACCGAGAGACAGAAGCAACATGGTCTGAAAAGGACAGCTGGTCATCAATCATGACACCCAAGTTTCTCAACACCCTGATTGGAGTGATGGTTGAGGAGCCACTTTGTAGTTTGATGTTATGGTGGATAGATTGCTTGGCTGGAATGACCAAGAGTAATAAAGTCACAGAGTCATAGTCTGGTGGTGGTACAACAGCGGATTTCTTGTATGCATGTCTTGCCAGAAGTCTATCAATTAAAATGGCATGATCAAGGGTGTCAAAGGCAGCAGATAAGTCAAGTAAAACTAATTATACGTAAAACTGGGGCTAGCCTGATCTTATTTGGTGCAATGGTATCAAGAGCAAAGGAGCACAATTCAAGTCAATAATATTGGAAAACTTAGGAATTGTCGTGGACATATCAGAAGAGAGCTGAAAACCTAACTTAAGAGTGCTCATTAAATATTGTTTCTAAGAAGTTAGGATTGACTGTAGACATATGCATGGAGTTTCAGAGTCAGACCAAGGATAAAAACATAAAGGGTGTGTCCACAGATATGTGTGGGGCCATTAGGGAATTAGAGGGATCATCTATGAGAATGTTAAACTCACCTACAATAATGATCTTGTCAAGTTTGAGTACAACATGAATGCAGGTTAGTACATGGTTGTACAATATATAGAGGGTCTGTTTAAGCATTCACTGGGATGTCACACTCAGTTAGTAGTTCAAAACTAAGAAAAGATCCAGCAGTAAATAAGACAGTTGAGGTGGTTCTTACAAACCACTGCAATGCCCCGACCACAGCATATAGACCATTGTGGGGCACACGCTATGGGCCATTCAGGAAGTTATAGTTAGACAGGCAAAGCTCCACCAGGCGGAAGCAGTCGTTTGATTAGAGCCAGGTCTCAGTAAGATCAAAATTGTGGGAGGTAACAAAGTCATTCAGATTTTTTAGGTAATTCTACCCGGTCAGCTCTTACGCTTTTATATTTTGCTATTTTTAGAATTTGATTGTATTTTTATTGTTGTGAATATTTTATCATATTTTTTCCAGCTGTCAAGTCCTGTTGGAGATCTTCTGGTCACCCTGCAGATGGACGGTTTTAGAGTGAAAAACGTTATTTTGTGTGGCAACACAATGACACGGCAGTCAGCTTTGTCTGGTCACAAGGTCTTGTTTTTAAGGATTTATTGAAGAAATTGAGGTTTGGTGTGTTGGTAATATGTAATATTATATAATAAGATAATGTAATAATATTTGAACAAAAACACAATATTGCAACATTGAGCCGCCAATACAGAATATGTCTTTGTCCACAACATGTGGTGCTTTGGTCCAGTTAAATCATCTTCATCATCAACCATTTTTTTGTTTTAATGTGGAATAAAGTAGCATCTGCTACTGCTACAGTGCATTAAAAACATGAAGAAAACATTTCTTTATGTCCTTAGTTTAAATAGCTCAAAATGGGAATGAATATTTATACAGTGGGTACGGAAAGTATTCAGACCCCTTTAAATTTTTCACTCTTTGTTTCATTGCAGCCATTTTCCAAAAATCAAAAAAGTTCATTTTATTTCTCAGTAATGTACACTCAGCACCCCGTCTTGAAAAAAACAGAAATGTAGAAATTTTTGCAAATTTATTAAAAAAGAAAAACTGAAATATCACATGGTCATAAGTATTCAGACCCTTTGCTCAGTATTTAGTAGAAGCACCCTTTTGATCTAATACAGCCATGAGTCGTTTTGGGAAAGATGCAACAAGTTTTTCACATCTGGATTTGGGTATCCTCTGCCATTCCTCCTTGCAGATCCTCTCCAGTTCTGTCAGGCTGGATGGTAAATGTTGGTGGACAGCCATTTTTAGGTCTCTCCAGAGATGCTCAATTGGGTTTAAGTCAGGGCTCTGGCTGGGCCATTCAAGAACAGCCACGGAGTTGTTGTGAAGCCACTCCTTCGTTATTTTAGCGGTGTGCTTAGGGTCATTGTCTTGTTGGAAGGTAAACCTTCGGCCCAGTCCGAGGTCCAGAGCACTCTGGAAAAGGTTTTCGTCCAGGATATCCCTGTACTTGGCCGCATTCATCTTTCCCTCGATTGCAACCAGTCGTCCTGTCCCTGCAGCTGAAAAACACCCCCACAGCATGATGCTGCCACCACCATGCTTCACTGT
>NC_060157.1:22594099-22624525 GCF_021292245.1 Micropterus dolomieu | reverse complement strand
CCTGGTTCCCCGAGAAGGGGAACGAGAGACTGCGTCGGCCCGCCGCACCTCTCTCCCCGCCTGAAGCGCCTGCTTCATAGTTTAAGCTAATGATGAGTGTGTACAGGTGTGCTTTATACTCCTCCGGTTATTCCGTCACACCCTACCGTTCTAGCAACAAGCCAATAGGATTGGAGTGATTTCATTCACGTTCAGACCTGCTTCGCCTAGAGGCGTTCCCATAGTGTCGTAACCGACGCAGTCTCTCGTTCCCCTTCTCGGGGAACCAGGGTTACATACGTAACCCGAGACGTTCTCTACGTAATACCTCACACTGGCTGGAGCCACCTAGTGTTTGTGTTGCATGTAACACACATGAAATAGATTTTCAGTCAGAGTCATGAATGTTAATGCTGTTGTCAAGTAAGAATAAAGTCTAATTTTGTCTGCTTGTGTCAGCTGTCTTTTCTTTCAACGTTCAACACAGAGGTCAAAGGTCACTGGGGCCTAAAAAATCTTTGAAATACCCAGAATGAGTAGCACCGCTGTAGTTTCATGCATGCATAGAAACATTTATTTACAGAACAATGTAGCTCATAAGCGGATGGAGCTTCATCACTCCACTTCATCCTCCACCTCATCGGAGGATTGCAGGGAGTGTCGAGGGGCAGCATACTCGGCTATGTTGGGAAGTCCATACACCACGCAACAGCTCAGGGCGCTACGGGAGATCTCCATGTCACAGACATCAGACCATTCACCAGTTTCAACATCAAAGCACTCAATGTCAAAGGTAGTGGTGAAGCCGTTGAAGCCCCCGACCACAAAGAGGCGGTCATCGATCACTGCAATGCCAAAGTTACTGCGGGGGCTCAGCATGGAGGGCACAGCATGCCAGGTGTCAGTGTGGGGGTTATAGGCCTCAGCCGTGCGCAGACGGCTAGTTCCATTGAAACCGCCAACCTATAAGAGAAGAGGTGAAATATGAAGTCAGGACTGCTTCTACTATTTTTCTATATTTTTGGTCTTATTTCATAGTCAGCCCCCTTGTAAGGAAGGGCACCTGGCCTCAATACGTGCCTTAAATAAAGTTATGTAGGATTAAGGGTGAAAAGTAGCAGTAGACAGCTGACACAACTGTTTTTTTTCTAGAAGTTTGTTTTCAAATTTGACAACTTTCCAGCCAAAATATTACATGTTTTTTTTATTTTGCACAACATTTTATTCAAGGCCGTGTGGGGTCTACTTCTTGAAGACAATAAGACACTGAAACTGTCCATTGAAACCCAGACAAAAATAAGGCAATTTCCCAAAGCACAAACTGACAAATTTGTCAAATTTGAACCGACCAATGCTCCAAACCCCCCAAAACATTCAGTTTACTATCATGGGAAACAAAAGAAGCAGCAAATCATCACACATGAGAAGCTGGAACAAGTGTGATTTTCTGCTTGAAAAGCAGATGAAAAGATAGAATATGTAACTTTTCTGCATTAAAATGTATATGTTATATATTTTCTTGAGGTGTGTACTTACAATATCCCAAATGTTTCCAACAAATTTCAAACCCAGTTTGTTTTTTAATCAAGGTAACAGTGCGTTTCCTTTGGTTGCCTGACAATGGTGTCATGTCCCCTTTCGCATGCGTTAGGATTGTAGTTGTCTTCCAGAAGCTGATATAAATTGACTCTTTTCCGGTGTAAGCCTTATTTTATGATGGAATCTTACGTCTGAGAAACAAACTGAGCAAATACTAGCAGCAATCTCAGTCTCCTGTGTCCGCTGAGCAGTGTCAGAGAAATGCTGATTTTTTACGTGAAACTCCCCTATTCAGTGTTTCCATTTGATTCCATTTGTTTTGGAGAGGAGGAGACCTAGAAGATAATTCAGCCCCCGGTAAAAAAAAAAACTATCCATCTGTATCTCAAATTTTCAGAGAAACAACAGTGAAGAAATCCTAACCGGGAGAAGCTGACTACAGTGAACATTGCCCATGATCCCCTACTTCCTAATGTCAACAATCTCTTTTGGTATTGTTTTCAATTGAGAGACCTCTAGCAGCAAAAATTATATGATATTTTGCGATTAAAAGATAACTCGAAAATTTTTTATATCAAGTACTGTAATCAGTTTCAGCTCTAACTAATTACATCAGTACATTATTGCCTTCAATGTAAAAGGTTTTAGGGATGAACCTCATATTGAAACGTTTAATGCTGACTTGACTTGTAATGAAGTCAATCTGAAACCTCTGCAAAAACATATTTTCATGACTCTGTGTCTTGTTACGGTGTTATGTGAGTACCAGCAGTGTTCAATGTGCTTACTGCAAAGACGTGGTCTCCATAGGCGATGACCCCAATTCCACTGCGCCTGCTGCCCATGGAGGCTTTCAGGGTCCACTGGTTGGTCTCTGCGTTGTAACATTCAACCGATGACAGGCAGTCTGTCCCATTGAAGCCACCACAAATGTACACCTGGAAAGAATTAAAGAGGTAATAAGTAATCTTTGGAAGACTACATTAACATAGTATTTGGAACAAAATGGATTTTCTAAATCTATTTAAATAATCTAGTGAGGTTGGTTCAATTTAACTTCATGTTTTTCTATTGTCATCAATAGTAGAAATGTGCAACTTCTGTGCTCTCCCTGCCCAAACACAGAGCTATCTTACTTATTGTGGGCTGCTCTGTAGCTCCACCCACCTTGCCATGGAAGACTGTGCAACTGGCGTCACTCCTCTGCTCGTGCATGGGCGCAATTAAAGTCCACTGGTTGGTACTGGGCTGATAGCGCTCTGCAGTTTGGAGTCGATGATGTCCATCATAACCTCCCATGGCGTATATGAACCCGTCCATCACAGTTATGCTGACATAACAGCGGCTCGAATGCATTGGTGCCACCTCCTGCCAGGTGTGTGTGCCCAGGTCAAACCTGTGCACAGTGCTGAACTGTTCAACGCTGTCAAAGCCACCGACACAGTAAAGTGATCCATTGAGGAAAGCAGCACCATGGTAGGCCCGGGGAGTCTCCTCACTTTTGGTTACACTGACCCAGCGGTCAGCACGGACATCGTACGCCTCGATGCAATTGATGGGACTGCCGCCACTCCAGCCTCCCACAGCTAAAAGGATGGCAGGGGGCAGTCGTGGGCGGGCCAAAGAATTACAAATAATAGAGTCAGAGAACCTTCTTGTTCGGAGGTCAAGCATGTCCTCCAAGGTCTTGACAAGAATTGGTCGACACTCTTCACTTGCCTTCACCAGTTCGTTTTCTGTTACACTGTCTATGATGTATTCTGGATTCATCAAAGCCAGCCTGACCTACACCGAGACACAAGGACAGACGTTGATTTTACAGATAAATACTTTTAGCACTTCAGCCTTTAGGTAACAAAAAGATTATAGAACAGAAATGTCAAACGTACATTTAAGTGTGGCAAGTTCATAGTTTGTCCACTAGAGAGCACTGACAACTTTATTTTTTGACTCAAATTTGCTGCTCAGTAATTCTTTCTGTCACAATTTTTGAATTTTAAAAATTGCTAATTTAAAGGATACTTATCGAAAATATTTGTTTATGTTATGTGTTGGCCACACAATATATAATTATTGTCAAATAGTCAAATATCCATGCTGGCCTAAAAATTCTGAAAAGATTTGTTAGGGACATACTTTGGAA
This sequence comes from Micropterus dolomieu, assembly GCF_021292245.1. Classification (NCBI taxonomy): domain Eukaryota; kingdom Metazoa; phylum Chordata; class Actinopteri; order Centrarchiformes; family Centrarchidae; genus Micropterus; species Micropterus dolomieu. Next base: position 22,620,864 of record NC_060157.1, on the reverse strand, counting down.
ATACATTTTATTCTAACATTTTTTACATTGTTTACCTGGAGGCTGTTTACACACATATTTACAGTAATTCATGAATTTAACAAAAAAAAGATATTTACATGTTTAAGGAACTTAACAACATTTCTCAAACGTTGATTCATAAATTCATAAAAATCCATTGAAAAATCTCTTCATATGAATTAACTCATTAAGTATTTGTAAAGAAAAGAACACCATTTATTGCCTAATCTAGAACACAGCTCAGTGTTTCCTGGTCTTAGTTTTGATTTTGTCTTGACCACTTCACATCTGTCTTGACTAATCACCTGTTCTTGGAAGTGTTGGAGACATACTAGGGGGGTTTTGACCATGGCCCTGATCATGCTGTTTGAATTCATGACAACACCATTAGCAAGACATAAAAAATGAAAATCAAAAGTCTATCTAGTGGCGGCTGAGTAGTTGTCCCTCACTTACTTTAGGCAAAAGCAGAGAGATGTGTTCTCTGCGTTCCTCAGGTGCGTAGGCAATCCAGCGAAGGACGGCCTCAAACACCATCTTCTCATTTTTCACAATAAGTTGGTCATTCTCAATGATTTTAGCAAGTTCCTCCACAGAGAGCAGCAGGAACTCTTCTGAGGTGGCAGCTACCTCCTCAAAGTGATTCAGCATGTAGACGTAGGCCTTGTGCTTCAGTTCAGGGTTGTAGTAGATGTCTGTGAACCACCAGATGCCAATGCAGTTCTGTGGGGCCAGCTGCTCCTCAAGGAAGTCACTGCAGGCTTGTATGATGCCCTTTACATTGAACCGGTCCGCTGCTATAAAAAGGTCTTGTACATTTTCTTGTGTCACAGGAACAAAGCCACTGTAGGCAAATTCAATGATGAGCTTCATCATGTCAAGTGACACATTGGGAATGTCAAAGATCCGACTGTCTGGGGTTGACCAGTGGGTAAAGAGGGCTCTGTGGGCCAGGAAGAAGAAGAAAAAAGCACTTTAAAATAAAGTGGTCCACATTTTCTCCTCATACTTATACTTCATAAATGAATAAAATAAATATAAAGCCCACATTTCACTTTTCAGAACAGATGTGACCAAAACAACAAGTGCAAGTGTATTAAAGCTCCATCCAGCCTCTGCGCAGATTGACCTTTTTTAAATCAACTTCAGTTCCCAGAAAAGATGATGTTAGTAATCAGTGTATAAATGTCACATCAAATCACATCATCGTCATATTATAGTAAACTAATTAAAAGTTTGCACATACAAACATTAAAATACCATAATCTGAAAGAAAAATTTGCTTTAAACTACAATTATTTTGAATGTGTGCAGATGGTGATCTTCACCTTTAAAAAAACATTAGCATTCTTCTAAAATGTACCCAATATCCTCTTGGTTCACACAACCTTGTTTCACCAACTTGTTCAATCATTGTCATTTGTTAACAGCGGGCTGTGTTGCAGTTCATGAACTCTTATTCAGTAACGCTCATTTTCTTCTTATTCGAAGAGAGTAAATTCAGCAGCATCCCCCTGTGAACACCCAATGACCAGCTCACCTGAAGTACGAGCTGTAGTTACAGAGGATGACCTTATGCGCATGAAATTCGACGTCGTCTACTCTGATCACAGCGTCACAGAGCTGTTGTTCCAGACGGAGCTCATCATACACTGAGCTATTCTTACTCATCTTTGCTCTTCAATATGAGAACTTGTCTTCTTTATGTCTTGTGTGCAGGTTTCTCTCCTGACTATTAACTAGGGTCTATAGTTGTGTGTGATCCATGAGAAGACTCTAGAACGGATCATAATGACATCACAAAATCTACTCACAATCAGGGGCCACCATTCTAATGAAATGTTCTCTAGGAAGAAAAGTTCCAATCCCTTGTTATGAATATTGTACATTAATAATGTACATTAATATGGGTAGATCAAGGTGCTAATTCACAAATATACAATGCTGATTCTTGAAAAGTATAAAAACACAAAATGATTATAAGTTTGCCGGAAGCTACTTCATAGGAATGCGTGGATAACTTACAGAAATCATAGGATGTAAATTAGCCATGCAGCACACCTTTGTATAGAGATTGTGTTGGATTTCAAACCTTTTTATTCAACCACTTCTATCCTTCATCCTCTGGTTGATCCATGATTGTGTTGGTCCCAAATTATACACATTTTCCGAGAACGTAAAACCCAGCTAGAGTTTAATGTGTATGAAGTGATGGACAGGATATGTGGAATTTATTTACAACTATAAATATAATAATAATAATAAGCTTTATTTATATAGCACTTATCAAACAAATTACAAAGTGCTTCACAACAAATCACACATAAAATACAAAAACAAATAACCATGTGGGTAAAAGATACAGGAGGATAAAATACAGAATATAAGAACAAGGATCACAATAAAGTAAAGGAGGAAAGGAAGATAAGACAAGCAAACAAAGTGATAAGAACGGTAGGGCAGGAATAGTAAAAGTTCAGATAAAATCTGGATATGCTTTCCAGTAAAAGCCTAATTTCCTCAGGCAAGTCGTTCCAGAGCCTGGGGGCCCTGACAGCAAATGCTCGGTCACCTTTTGTTCTTAGTCTGGCTCCAGGAACAGACAAGAGGCCCTTGCCAGAAGATCTTAGACCACGGGAGGGCTCATAAGGAGTTAAAATATCTAAAATATAATCAGGAGCCAAGCCATGAATAGCCTTAAAAGTAATGAGTAAAATCTTAAAATCAATCCCAAAACAAACAGGGAGCCAGTGCAATGATGCTAAAACAGGGGTGATATGATCATATTTTCTTGTCCTAGTTAGGAGCCGAGCAGCTGAGTTCTCTACAGTCTGTAATCTATTTAGGATTTTTAGGGCAATTTAGGGCAAGTGAATTATTGCTGTTGCAATAATCAATGCGTGAGGAGATAAAAGCATGTATAACAGTTTCTGCATCTGTAACATTTAAAATAGGCCTTATTTTTGTGATATTTCTAAGGTGGTAAAAGCTGGACCGGACCAGTTTAGAAACATAATGCTCAAAGCATAACTTACTATCGAATAGCACGCCAAGATTTCTTGCAACAGGCTTCACGTGTTGTAGCAGGTAGCCAGAAGAGAGCAGAATTTGATTGCAGAGATGTTGGGGACCTATAACCAGGATTTCTGTTTTATTGGAGTTAAGTTGTAGGAAATTATTTGACATCCAATGTTTTATGTCGGTAAGGCAGTCCTGTAATGAACTCAGCATACTAAGGTCGGTGGCTGTACAGGTAGGTATAACTGTGTATCATCCGCATAACAGTGGAAGGAGATACCATGCCTGCGTATGACATCACCCAGAGGGAGCATATATAGATGTGGTAAGATAGGTGACTGGTGCACATGCATGGTCATATGACCTTGTCATGTGACCTGCAGCTAATCAGGAAGTGATAAAAGGTTTGCTAGTCTCAGTGGAGAGTCCTTTGCTTTCCACTGAGCACACCTTGCAGGGTGACAGCCAGACATGAGTGTCCCGTCCTCCATGGAGGGAACTGGAGAAGATTGATGATAATGCCTGTCAGCATTGCAAGCTGTATGTTGTAGCATTGAATGGTTTCAGCTAATGCTAGTTTGTTTTCACTTATGTTACCGCCTGTCTGTGTGTTACTGATGCTTGCTATGCTAATAGCATTTTCTTAACCTGTGGTTTGTTCTGTTTAGTAAAGATTATTTGTATGTTTCAGTCTACAGGTGATGTGGTTACAAATCAGCGGCTGTGGATGTAGGGATCCGGAGTTACTGGTAAACGATATACATGTGCCTATCTGTGTATCTTAATGAGCCCGGATATTTGTTTTTTATTTTTAGCACCGGGATCCCCCCCCACCTGCTGCATTTCTGCAGACTTTATGTAACCTTGCAAAGTAGGCTTATATTTTATTCCTTAAATTATCTGCAAGGCACTGTAATTTCGGAACTTGCAACTTTTATGTTTTAAAGGCGGACCAGACCAACCACTGTCTTCTGTTAAATGGTTTTCCAGTAACTTTTAAGATGTCTGTTGCTCGCTCTAGTGTCCCATAGTGACTGGAATAGATGTCCTGTATTGGGTGTCTACTCGGTGTCATATTTGGGATGGTGGTTTAAATACAGGTTGCTCTCCTCTCTGTATATCCTCAGCTTGACTTTGTACAAGGCTGGGTCCATATCAGCACACTGCCTCCCTTTCCGTGGTGAGACTGCACTGGGTGACATTCTGTAGTGGTGTGTATACTCAATTTCGACATTGCATGCTATTTTGTAGTGAATAACTTAGATGGTAAGTGTGTAGTGAATAGTTTAGATGTTGAGTGTATAGTGCATGTACTTCTTGGTGTTGGGTCTGCTGTCTCCCTCTTCTGCCTACCACAGTCGCTGATTGGGGTGGTGTGTACGAGCCGACTTGACCTTCCTACCTTGAGGAGAGTAACACTATCTTTTTTTTTTTTTTTTTCAACAAATTTATTACCAGGCTAATTTTATTTATGCTGATGGTATTTTAACTGGGATTTTAACAATATACTTGTAATAAAATTTACTTTTTGTACAACACATACCTCTTTGTAATTCTTCCTGATCGGGGTAAATCAGAGTTCACGACACACAACCATATATATATATATGGCCCTGCCCTTATCAGGAGGTGGCATTGTCAAGCCCAACAAAAGGTATTCATTCTTCTTTATTCGGCACCACATATAGGAAATAAAATGGGTCCAAGGATTGACCCCTGAGGCACACCATAGTTGGTGGTAGGGAAAGATTTAAAATTTGGAGACAACTTCCTATTGGATAAGTGAGGCAAACCAGTTCAGTGCAGTACCAGATACCCCCATCCAGTGCCTCCATCTGTTTAACAGGATGCCATGATCAATGGTGTCACAGGTCGCACTTAAATCCAGCAGAACCAGTATCGAACATTTGCCCGGATCAGCGTTCATTAGGAGGTCATTAGTAACTTTCAATAGTGCTGTCTCAGTACTGTGATGTTTACAGAAGCCAGACTGGAACTTTTCAAAGATACAATTGTTTTCCATTACAGCAAGGAGCTGCTTAGAAACCCTTTTCAAGGGTTTTTGAAAGAAAAGGCAGTTTAGAGATTGGGCGGTAGTTATCAAGGATGTTGGGGTCGAGGCTAAGTTTCTTTAGGACAGGTTGTACACATGCCGTCTTGAAGTAGACCGGGACACAACCTGTAGATAATGAGCTGTTAAAAATTAAAATCAGGAGTGGGCTAATATAATCCAAAACTTCTATTAAAAACTTTGCAGGAATCAGATCAAGAGGGCTAGAGGAAGGCTTCATCTTCAACATAATTTCCATATGTTCTGCCATGGTAATAGAAGAAAAGGAACTCCAAGGATCCTGAGTAGGGTGCACAATATCTGAAAAGGCAGGGTTTGGGCTAATACTGGCTCTTAATAATTCCACCTTACTGACAAAGTGTGTTAAAATATCTCACAATCAGCAGAGGCACAGGGAGAGGCAGGGTTCACCAACAGATCGAGAGTCTTAAAAAGAGAACTAGGATTGTGCTGGTGGACAGCAATAAGATTTGAGAAATGGTGAACTCTTGCATCTTTTACCAACCTATTGTACAAAGATAGTAACTCTTTCATGGCCGTGAAATGGACCTGGAGACCTGATTATCTTTTTTTTTTTTATCTACATTTCTGCATTCCCGTTTGCAGCTTCTGATATCCGCATTTAACCAGGGTTGCTTTGCAGATTTTAAGTGTTTGTTTTTCAGAGGGGCTATGAGATCAAGGGTTAAGGAACAGAGGGAATTAAAATAGTTGACAATATCATTAGTGGAGATGAGGGGGCATATTGCTAAATGAACTGAAGAGGGCACCAAATTTAGACTCAGCGCCATGTACAGTAGCTGTTGGTAGCAAAATATGTGATTTTATTAATTTTATTTACTTTGAAGTTTCTTTAAGATCAAACTTTAAGGAGACTATATCACATTAAGTTTTATATACATATATAATTCATAAAACTGCCTGTTACTCTATATATGTCTATATATCAGCTATATCAACTCCATGTGGTGATCCGATCCCATGGTTTAGAATCTGTTGTAATCTTAAGTGATCCCTTCCTCCACTATAGTAATCAATGACATTTCAACAAGTATTATATATAATGTAAAACTTAATACACTCTATTAAGAATTTGCTTAAATCACTTAATTTATCCTGCCTATATTTGGGACAGGGTTTTATATGGGACAGGCCCTTAATTCCTTTACCATGTTGGTAAATCGGAATGAATACTACTAATGCTAATAAATAAACTGAACGATTGAATTGGGGAGAATCTAACAGATCTAAATATGTGTATCATGTCCATATTGACAGAAGTTTAAACATTTATGTTGGTATGATCGAAGCAGCTTAGAATCAGCTCAAGCGCCGACCTGGTGGGCTTTAAAAGGTTTTATACATACATAGAACTTCTATAAAAACCAGACCAGGCTTCTAATTGAGACCTGCATTTATATGTCAAAATGTGTAGCTACACCAGGCTAGTAAAAGGGACAGGTGTCTAACTGGGATTAAGCTGTTAATTTCATTTTTATGGTATGTAGGATTTTATTCTGTATCACACTTAGGGGGTTTTGTGTATTTAGCTAAAGAACATCCAATTCTGTGAGAATATTTACCTTATTTTGACTTCACGCAAAACACACACACACACACACACACAGCATTTGTTCATATGGTTCCAGTTTATTGGCAGCCACTGAATCACTTTCATTACAGAAAAAACACTACCCCTACAGGTAGAGTCCTAGCAGTACAGTATGATTCTGCAGAGAGAAACATTCCACACGGCAAGTAGGTAAGAAAAGATCTAACTAATTTCTACTGTGAAGCAAATCTGGATCAAAATGTTGCTGAAATCCTTCCTGACATACAGAGGTTGTATTGAACACTTTTGTATTTTTTTTTTCCATTTATAAATGATCAAGACTAAACCAAATAATGGGTGAAACTTGCTCCACTCTTTGTTCTTGAAACTCAAACATTTAGCCTCCAAGCCACAGAACGTTTATCTGACATCTTAACACACCAAACACAGGCCCAAATATCTGTTTCGTGACGGCACCAGTGACTTTAATGATATCTTCCACACCTTTGGTTTAACAAACACTGCTAAAGCGGCTGTGGTACACAATTTTACCTGCTGTTTGAAATATGTTGTGGTTCCAGACACCAATCAGAGAGGTTACTGAAAAAGATTTGCAGCAGCCTTTCACACCCAAGGTTGTTGCATCACCAGGTAAATTACAGCAACTGAAATCTTCTGAGTGAGCTGAGTAAACATCTCTTGACCTTTTATCATAAAACCTCTCAAATGAATTTTTGTTTCTCCATACAGACATAACTGAAAATCAAACATTAGCTATACAAATTAGATATACTGTTCTGGCCTTAAAAGAGAACTGTTGTTTACTCACAAAACCTTTGATCACTTTTGTGCCAAAATGATTTTGGGAATTTGTAATGTGTCGCCTCATTTTAAAAAGAAACCTGAGAAAGGGACCTGTAGAGGTGAATGTGTTGCTGCTTTTACTTTTTAGTAAAATCTTCCATCACTGGACATCTACACACAGGTAGGACTGAGCAATATGAATAAAGTATTACTCATTTTAATATCACTGTGAGAATTTAATATTGTGAATAAATTAAAATGACAGTTTCAGTCCATTTCATATTACATCTAATTTAATTAATGTAACTGGACAACCATTTTTTTTATACCAAAACACATTTTGTGATATTTCTAAAATTGTGATAACAATTTTAGAAAAGGGTCTTCATCTGATCAACTTTTCTTTATTTCCATATGTCACAGCTCTACACACACTAAAACTTAATTACTTTACTTTTGTTTTTCTCACCTGTTTGGCCCTGTGAGAAAATATTGTATTTTTGAGTTTTAGGGCTTCAGGTTTTTTTTAATACAACTAAAGACCAGGCAGTTTATTGGAAAGCAAACTTTGTCTTGAATTGTTTCCTCAAACTTCCACGACTTTCTTTGTAAAACTCAAACCTTGTCTTGAACACTTACGAGAATAATTAGCTTTTCCAGATTACAAGCAGGTGTCCAATTTAAAGCATGAAAATGAACGAGCTCTTTAAATTGCAAAGTTTTAGTTTGTAAATGAAAAACACTTGCAAACAGGGACACAGTCTACTGACTTTAAACTATGAGGATAATGCTGTCCCACACAATCTATGAGGTGTTACTGAAATGAATATGCTTGATCATTCATTAAGCAACGAAAAAGCAACATACACTGAACCCAATCTAATATTTTCTGTAATTGGACACACACATCAAAACCACCTATCTGACTATGTGTCAATAAAAAGCTTTCCCCCCGCCCACAACTGAAAAATAAAACTAATGAATGGTACATCGTCTTCACAGTGTTGTTACAACCTCTGAGCATTGTGAGAGCAATCAGCCCATCCTCTGCTTGCTGAATCCAAAATATACCACACAGAAAGACACTTTGATTGACACCTGACAACCAACATGTCTGTTTCAACCCACCCCTCCTCCTAGTTCACTGTGATACCAGCATTAAAAAAAAACAAAAAAACATAAAAACAAACACGAAAAAAATTCTTTCTAAGCTGGTGGAGTGGAATCCTTGTCCGTCAAGCAGAAGCCTGAAAAATCCAGACTGACAGAGTCTCTGTTCTCCTCTGCAGAGCGTTCTGATTTCACCAAACCTCCCTTCTAATGTCCCTTCCTCCCTCTTGTCCTGCAGGTTTGACCACAGTGTCCTCTGGCTGGAGACACAGCTAGAAGTTTTTTGTGAATCAAAGGTGGCGCTGGGTTTGGGTGGGGAGGGGCATTGGGGGGCAGTGTGTCAGGGCAAAGACCTCTCAGTCAGTGGAGAAGAGGTCTCCGGCCGAGGGGAGCGGGGCCAGACCCCCTGTCACATTGGGCAGGAGGGAGAGGTCAGGGAGACTCTGGATGTGGGACTTTAGTTCTTTCCTAACCTGGGTCACCCTCGCCAGCTTCTGCTTATACTCCTGCAGAGGACAAGATGACACAGCACAGACATGAGCTACAAATGGTTACTTATTTACTCTTTTAAAATGTCTTGTAACGACAGCTTTCTGCCATGTCTGATAGGGTGCCACTCAATGTAATGGCCAATTTTCTTTCAGGTCCCACCCCCTCATTCTGTTCCTTTTATGATGCATAGTAACTGTGAGAAGTTTCATTCGGATATATTAATATTTACTGGTAGCTCAATGGGCTCAATGTTTTTATATTTATTTTCATTGCGATAAAATGTAAATTAATTCAAAATTTCTCTACCAAAGTAAATTAATCCTTGAGTAAGTATTGTTATAATGTTTTATATAATTTAACAGTTCTTTTGCATATTCTGAATTGTGTTATTATTTGGTTTAAATACTATGTAATCAGAATAATATTTTTGGGTTAGCACTATTGCAGCCGTAGTCAGTAGTATAGTTAACTCTGTGCAGGGTTGCGAAGGGGCTGGAGCCAATCCCAGCTGTCATTGGTGAACCCTGGACAGGTTGCCCATTCACTCATAGGCTGATGATACACAGGGCAACTTTTTGAGCAATGGTGCTGGACAATCTTGCTAGAGGCAAGTCCGACTATGTTTTAAATGGATAGCGGCGGTGCGGGGCAGGTGGCGGAGTGGTGGGGGAAGGGGATTACGTTAGTAATCTTTACCCATTACCACTGACGACAATGTTGCCCTGCACAATTGCTCTAAAAGTTGCTCTGTGTATCATCAGCTATAGAGACAAACAAGTCATACACACGTTCACACCTAAGGGCAAAGAGTCACCAATTAAGCTATGCTTTGGACAGTGGGAGGAAGCTCGAGACATGAAGAGAACCCACACAGACAAGGGGAGAACATGCAAACTCCACAAAGAAAGGCCTGGGCCTCGATCCACAGAACCTCTTGCTGTGAGGTATCGTATCTGTGTGTCATGTTAATCTTAATTATTCTCATTTACAGCACCACCTACCAGTTATCTTCTGGTACAGTAAAGGACAAGAGAGGTCACTTAACAAGAGCTGCAGCTCTCGCTTCTATTTGTTGGAGCGCAGTGCGGACATACACATTTAGGCTCTCAGAGCTTTCCACCGGGCTCGGTGATCTACAGTCTGAACATTTTCCGGTTTCACCCCCAATTCCGGTATGAACGGTCACATATTGGCTGTATTTGTATAGCACCTTTCTAGTCTTTTCGACCACTCAAAGTGCTTTACACTACATCACATTCACCCACCTATGATCAGAGACCCAACTGCTCATCAGAAACAGGAATTAACTCATTCACACACTGATGGCACAGTCATTCTCTGGACACGTTTGAATACTTAAGTGTTTATTATTAACTTATGAAGTAACTGTTAGCAGCTATGTGTCTTCTTTTTGAGGAGGTTTACATTATTCTAACTTGTGATATTAAAGTTAATATGAAATTGGATGAAAATAAGAAACTTTATTTAAACTTTATTTATGTTATTTAATGTCTGAAACACCTTTTGGTCTCAGTATGTGGCTTTAAAAGATGATTAAGGTGCATCACAACTTCTTGTTTGTATAGTTTTGGTCATCATATCTATCAGTTATTACTACACTGTACTCAAACTAGCTGGTCAAAGATGAACCAGGAAGTCGGTCTATAAACTATGGTGCATATTTACAACATACAGTTTTTGTATGCTTACCAGATATTTACCATTCACCTTGTGTTTCTTGCCTTGTCTGACTTTTATTTAGTGACGCTGCCATCTTTCCAGATGGAAGTGATTAATGGCAAATACAACAATATTACCAAAAGGACTACAAAAGTAAATAGACTTATTTATAATAAAGACTTAGTTGTAATAAACCAGTATTAAAATCAGACTGCTCACCTGTCTTTCCACTATGTTCTTGTCCTCTGTGCTAATGCTCTGACAGCCAAACTGCTGTCAGAGCCACAATTCTGACTGATCTAAGGTAAAGGCTGTTGAATTCACAGTTTGTCATGGAAAGTGCTGAATAGAACGCTTCTCAATTACTAGAGAAGGTGAATAAGAACACTATAAATATTCAGCAATAAAATGAAGGAAAATGGATTCATGCAAACTGTCGAGCTTGTATGACCAATAATTGTGTAATAAGCCATTTCCACCACATAGCTTTTGTTTACAATATCTGGACTCTTTTGCCTTTGTGAACACAAACCAGACCAGTAAATACTCAACAAAATGTAGACATTAATGACTCAACATCATTATTAATTAGTGAAGGAGAAACTTAAACACAAAGAGATTCAGAAAGAGAGAAAGAGATCTTAGTCACAGTTCCCTGTATGTTGTTTTGTATGTGGTGCCTTGCCTCTAGTTTCTTCTCTCTCTCCATGAGCGCCTCCCTTTGACTGCCAATGTATTCAGTCAGCATGCGAGCCAGCTGCCTCCGGTCCTCCAGCTCTGCAGCCAGTCGGCCGTTGTACTCCGCCAGCAGCAAACAGGCTTCATCCACAGTCTTCGAAAGCTTGTCTGCGGCCTCTTTGTCTAGATTGGCGCCAAAGTGGGTTGTTAAGGTCACAGAATATGACATTGTTTTTTTTAAGTTTCTTTAGGCATAACTTTTAAAACATTAAAATTTCTTTAAAAACTGGGGGTTTTTTCTGTGCATTAACTCAATTTGTTTGTTTTTTACTATAATATATTCTTGTCGCAACATTTTCTTATTTCTATTTTTTATTACGGTGTATTTTGTCCTATACTGGTCAACATTTAATGTTTAATAAACTGTTTATAAAAGTTCTATACAAATACTATTATTATGATTACTATAATGTGCACATTTCAACATCATGTACAGAATGTTGCTATAAACCGACACTATAACACCCGTGTTTAACAACTGTAAATTGTTTACTTTCAGCACTGTATGCATTGTTTCATTTATTATTTTTCACTGCTCATCTTATTTGACTTTCTATTGTTCGGGCGTGGATTTGCTTTAAATGTTTTCCCCCAAAGGTGATCATATTACTTTTATCATTGCTATCTCATTTTCAGACAGTCCTCACTACAACAGAGACAGTCCCACTTGATACAGAAATTGCACAAGAACAGCAAAACAATGTGAGAATTTTTAAAATTAAACAAATAAAGAATAATCAAGAGCATGTTTTAATAATGAGGGGGAAATACCACTGCAAATCCATGCAGAAATAATATCAATATAAAACAGAAAAGTGATCTCTTATCAAGCGCTCAGGTGTTACCAGTGATTTTCTCCAGCAGGGAAACATCCTGGACTTCCTGTGGAAGCGAGGCGATCTTCTGACGAACTGCTGCGTCGCCCGATGCAGCGTTCTCCAAGTCCTGCAGGGCCTTCACCAGCTCCTCTGTCTTTAAGGGTGTGTCAAAGTGTGTTTAAAGGGAATAGAGGGAGACAGTTAACAGGAGTCAAGGAGGAAGGGGGGAGTGATCAGGGAGGAGAGAATGTGACAGCAAAAAAACAGTGGGAGAATGAGAGAGATGTAAGAAGTGAGGAATGACAGCAGGGAGAGGAAAAGGAACAGAGTAGAATGCGAAAGAAACAAACAACGAGATTCATTTCAGTATTTTGTGCCATTCAGGTGCAATGTTGGCTTCCTACCAGCTGAGTAGCGGAGATGTCCGTGTTGCATGGGGAGATGTGGCTTCTGTAGTCGTCGTCTTCGTCGTCTTCCTCTTCCTGGATCTTCTGATAGCTCCGTTTCACAGGCTTCTTCTCTTCTGCAGAGTCAAGTTTAGAAACCGAGGAACAAACATCACTTAAGTATGTAGTTAATCCTCTATATATATACTATAGATGAAACTGACCTCTTTACAATACCACCAATTTCATGCAATTGTTTGCCTTTTTTATCTCTTTTTATATTAAATAGAAATTCCCCCCAAAAACATAACTTTTAGGTTATTCTGAAACAAATCCATTTTCCAAAGACATTTTATAAAAGTAAGTCACCATTCAGCTATTTCTAAATTAATGTAATCAAAACTCTGAATGTGATATATTTGAATATCAGTGATCCTGGCCCTGCTTGGTTTCAGATCAAAACCAAATTCCGTGGTATCACTTACCAGTAACAAATACTGTATATATTCATGTACAAGCGTAACAAAGTGGTTAATCTCACCTGAAGGCCTTGGGCTGTTGGAGTCTTCTATGGCCAGTTTGAGCTGCTGAATGAAGTCGGCTCTGTAGAGGCTCCTCTCCTTCCAGATGTTCAGCAGTCTCTCCATGTGCTTTTTACAGCTCTCATCTGCTTCACTGTAGGGAGGACGGGGAACAGCAGAGTTCAGCAGAGGACGAGATTATTTTTACCCCTCAAAACTACTTTAGTAGATTTCTTTGCAGAAAATAGGAAACAAAAAATGAAAGAATACAACAAACCTAAGATGTAGAAGCAGGTTTTTAAGAAGACCAGATTTAGATGCTAAACTATTCTTAAAAAGCTTCTGGCAGCAGGCCTACCACCTATCTACACACACGTTGACCCGCTCACAAACACACGCACTTTTCACACAGCACATTGTGAGGGGTCACATTACATCTACCTGGCAACATGGGAGCAGGCATCGACAAGGACAGACTCAAAGTCTTTGGTGAACTCCGGTCCTTTCTTCTTGCTGTTCTGGATGACATCATTGGCGAGATAGAGGAACGTCAGCTTCCTGTTGCTTTTAGCTGGAGGACACATAAATCATGAGATTTCAAGATTAAAAAGGAAAGAATACTTTATCATCAGTCTGTCTTTTTGGAGCTACTTTTCTTCAACATACCTATATATTCTACTTCAGTAACCAATTTCCCAGTATGTTAAGTCATTATAGCATTTTTTTTTAGTCATGCTTCGTTACTTAAAAAACAACAGCTTTTCTGTGTGTATTTCTGATCTAGCTAGGATCAAGCCCTCTGCATCTCAGATTTGTTCAGCCATTCAAATAATTAATACTTTATAATAAAATAGAACACACATCAATAAAACCCTTTTCAGTAAATTTTATAATAAAGTTATCTGAATGAATATCTTTTGGCATCCTCTTGTTTCGAGTGCTATATATAAATGCCATTAACTTGTAGGTATGCTATTACACACCGTACCAAACATTTTCTGGTCACAGTGTCTCAAATGTTAAGATTTGATGGCTTTTTCTTAATTTCACACCTTTATAAATGAGCTATTTGATCACTTAAGTACATTATTTTAGACTCCTTACTTGTGATAGCATTTATCATTATTTATCATCTCTGTGTGATTTCTGAATATTTTTGGACTATTGTCTTATCACACTCAGGTTTGAAAACAGCTGTTGAAATCTGAGACAAAGTCCTCTCTATAACAATTTCAACCTGTTACAAATGGATAATCTAAGTTACTAGCAGTTACTCTGTGAAGTACTACGTTTATTGCAATCTGTATCAGATGTCCTAGATGCCACATTACATTACATACCTCATCTATGAAGTTTCACGCTACCAGTATTGTGTTTTGTTGCAGAAAATCAACAACATATATTAATATACTTGGCAGCACTCACCTTTTTTCAGCTCTCTGTGCCACACTTTGACGATGAGGCCAGAGTGTTTGCGGTGGTGGATGATCCACAGAGACAGAGTCTGCACGCTCTGCTGCGAGCTGCTCAGCTCCGTCAGCTTCTTCTCCAGGGCCGACTCAGAGAAGGACGACATGCCGGTGTAAGTGTGTGTTTCCCCTGTGACCCGACTGACCCCGACCCGCTCTAAAGCGACTGAGCTCCGACCTGGTTTGGAGAAACTCGCACTGTCATCAAAACTGAAGTTGTGTCGGTAAGTTAACTTCCAGACATGCAACATCAAACTGCCTCCTGCTCCCCGCTCCACCTAACGATACGTTTCTAACGTTAAGTTAGCTCTTTATCTGACCGAATTATTGACCAAATCTAACGTTACTGAACAAACCTGCAAGGTCTAAGCTCGTTTATCACCTGCTTCTGTCTGTAGTGTTTGTTTACAGCCAAAGCTAACGTTAGCTAGCCGAGCTAAGCAGCCATCTGCAGACCAGTGCAGCCCTGAGCTAATAAGCCTGCGCTTTAACCAAAAATCAACCTAGCGTCTGTAATATTCATGTAGAATATGTCTCCAGTACGCCGAGAGATGAAACAAAACTGCTAAAGAGTGACGGTGAAACTCACAGTTTGTATTTGCTTGTCTAACTAGGAAGATTCCTCGAAAAAATGGCAGCTTGCACTTTCACCTCGACATGTGCGTCGCACAGTAGTGACGTAAACAGAGCCAGGCATCCCTTTATCCAGGGATGAAAATATTAAATTATTGATGATATGAAATAGAAGCTATAATTATGTTTTTATTTGAGGTCTTTTACTTTTGTTACATGTTTGGGTTTTCTCTTCTTAATTGATAATGTAATGGTTTATTTAAATTTACTGGAGGGGGTTCATCATACAGTAACTGAATGCTGTAATATTATATTAAATAAACAAAGTAATGAATTGATTATTTAGTTGAAATAATCAGGTATAACTTAGTTATAACTTCTAAAAACACTAATGATAAAATGGTATGATAAATGAAAATATTTTTGATTTATGAACCTGAAACTAAGATGTATTTATTCTTTTGTTGCTTGTGGATTGTGAGGTTTATATTAAGGAGTCAGCAGCACATTGAGACTGCCTAAGAGTTTTGACTACAATCCTCATCAACATATTGTAGAACTATTATAAATTATAATAACGCTATAGTCTAAATATGACTCCTTGATTCACTCTCTTAATAAATAATAGTGCTGGTCAGAAATCTCCTACTATTTGAGTTTCACAAAGGTATTTCTTTATTGTTTGTTATTTATCCTGAAACAGGAACATATTTATGTATGAACTTGATTTTTGTAGGTATGTATATAAAGGCATCACATTTCAATAAATTCAAACACGATTTTGAGATAGAACCTTCTGAGTTGTAGTTTGTGATTGTAACAACAAAAGAGCAGAAGATCAGGGGGATTCAATCAAAATAGAGAAAGAGAAAAGGCATCAAAACAATCTGTATCTTTAAAATAAAAAAATAAAATTTAAAACATTCAATATAGACATTTTTCACAGTTTATAAACATTGACAGGAAAAGCACAGGTGTAAATATTAATATTAACAATGTTGATTCCACTTGATGTCCCAGGGCCATACTGTGCATGCTGGCTCACTGACATGATTATTTGCAATCACTCTGTTACTCATAAGAAAGATGTGTATTTAATCTAATAATAAGATAAATAAAAGAGAAAAGATATTACCAAACACTTTTTCTGTTGAAAGTGGGAAAGCTGGCACAATGCAAATCACTAAATTTTTTGTTTGTACAGACATGGGAATTTACATGCCCATTTGCCTCCATGATACTGCGGATGGCAAAATGCACAATATTCCTTTCAAAACAATGGGTTTGGGTCCTGGACGCAGGTGTGCATCAGGCAAATTGTATGTAAGTACAACAGGTGTGTTTAACAAAATGAACCTCAAATATCAACCAAAATGCAAATCCTGCACAAGCCTTTTTTCATGACAGACATTTTAACGAAGCAGCAAAAGCACTGATAACATTAATTAATGAAAGCTCAATTTTACCTTTACTTTTCCTGCCATGACATGCCAAGATGCCTGCAAATACTCTGTCTTTGTATAGCGCCTTCACTACATTGCATTCACCATTCACACACTGAGCGTAAGTGCTCAAACAGAAACTAATGTTCACACACATTCATACACTGGTGGAACAGCCACCAGGGGCAATTTGGGGTTCAGTGTCTTGCCCAAGGTACTGAAGGACACTTCGACATGCAGCCTGGAGGAGCCGGGGATTGAACCGCCAACCTTCTGATTAACGGGCTCTACCTCCTGAGCCACAGTCACCCCTTATGCAACTGATTCACTTACATGGGATGCAGTCATTATTGTTGTTAATTACACCTGTACTTTTCCTGCTATGACTAGTAAAAAATGTCTGCTGTGAAAAGTCACATTTGATTTTACCACTGCTTTCTTCTGTTTGCGAGGGAATCATCAGTGTGTGAAATTAGAAAATAAAACATTCATACTCATTCAAATGTCCTGGAAAGCTATACACCTCTGTGTGTGATGTTTAATTATTATGGTGTCTGACTTTTTCTATCATGATTTGCTTTCTTTTAAATTTTCTTTGCGTTTTGTTTTGTTTTTTTCTTACAGATGAATTTAACTGCAGATGTGAGAAATGATAACTGACTTGGAATATCGTGCAGCAAGGGTCTTAAATTTGGAGGGGCATCATTTCTAAATAGGTCCCATAAGATAGTAAAAATGATAAAATAAAAATACAACAAGATTAGATGTTTTTGGCCTTTTTGAACCTGCACATTGTGTCATGCTGACCTGGCAAAAAAAGACAGCATCAAAGCATCAACTTGTTATTATTCAGTTGAAGTGTACATAAAGCATATTTTAATTCTGAAGTGACCTGATAAACAAAAACATTGACCAAGAATGTTATTTTGAAAATCCTTTAAACTTACTCAAATTAGACAAGAGTTTGTTCTCAATATCAATCTTTTTAAACAGCTTTAATAAACTGAAACAACTATAGATCAATAGAATAAAACATCACTGTCCCTTTTTATGGCTTATTACATTTATGCAGTTGATTTTAATGGGGGGGAAACTCCACAGTCACACCAACATGCAAATACATTTCACTCAACCAACACTCTCCGGAAAGACGCAAAAGTCGCATCTCATCCCTCCATCAATCCACCCTTTTTAAAAGCAGGTCCTGATCCGTTTTGCAAACCACACCAAGCTTCCAAAGAAGCGCTGTGTGAGGTGGAGATAAAAGTATGGACATGTCCGGTGCTGTGTTTCTTTCCTTAAGCTGGTTGATCCTGCAATTAGCTAATGGGGAACTGGATTACACCTCTCACGGACAGGGGATGCAACTGCGGGGCAACTTCACCATTGCTGGACTCTTTCCTCTCCATAAGGCAGTTGCACCAAGTGCTAGTTTGCCTGCTTTGGTTCCATGCGATGAGTGAGTTTTACTGTTTTACTGGCCATAAAACATCGAACTGGTTAAATGTATCTTGCTGGTGGTCTGGACTATTCTTGTTCTTACTGTTTTACTTGACATGTCTTAATTCATTTTCCCCTTTACACGTTACCTTTTCTAGAGGTCCACCTAACAAACACGGATTTCACCTGATGCAAGCTATGAGATTTGCTGTGGAAGAAATCAACAACCACACCGGGCCGCAGCCTCTTTTACCAGGGGTGAAGCTGGGCTACCAGCTGTATGACACCTGCTCAAAACAGGCCAGTTTCCTGGCTGCACTGGACCTAGTAAATCAGCAGGATCAGAGCCCCTTTATATATGGGACAGAGGGAGACACAGACCCAAACTACAACAACAGTCAAAGGGCAGTGGCTGTGATTGGGCCGGACAGCAGCAGCAACTCTTTCACCCCCGCTGCTTTACTGGGAGCCTATCTTGTACCAGAAGTAAGTTATTACCTGGAAAGATTTGATCATGGCCCTTGAATTATTAAATATTCCACATGACATGAAAAGGTGCACATACAACATCGAACCATCCCTCACATGCTCTTGCTTTATTTTAGATCTCTTATGAAGCATCAGGCGAATCGCTCAGCAACAAGTTCCTCTATCCATCCTTTCTCCGCACTATTCCCAGTGACAAGAACCAGGTGGCAGCTATGATCCAGCTTCTGATTCATTTCAACTGGACCTGGGTCGCTCTCTTAGGCAGTGACAACGCCTATGGCCTGGACGGAATGCAGAGCCTGTCCCAGAAAGCACCACAGTACGGCATCTGCATTGCCTACCAAGGAGTCATCCCCTCGTCCACACCTGACACAGTCCAGACCAGGAGGAACATGGTAGAAAGCATGCTGAAGACAAAAGTCAACACCATTGTGGTCTTCTCCAGCAAGACAATACTCAGTGGCTTCTTCCCGTATGTTGTTGAGCGGAACGTGACAGATAAGGTGTGGATTGGGACGGAGGACTGGTCGGCGTCCTCTCTTATATCAGGGATAACTGGGATCCACACCATCGGCACTGTGATCGGCATATCCATCAAATATGCAGCCATATCTGGTTTTAAGGAGTTTGAGAGAAAGGTATTTCAGGCTTCAATGCAACACAATGACACCCAGAAGGTGTCTAATGTTACCATGAGCTCAGACAATGACTGTCTACAGAGCACAGACCTGTACAGCCTCGCCAGAAATAATTTTTCGCTGGATACATATGATCTCACCTCCTGCTTCAATGTGTATGAGGCGGTGTATGCGGTGGCACATGCATTGCACCAAGCACTTGGTTGTGATTCTGGAGAGTGCCAACAGAGGAACGTGTATCCATGGGAGGTGAGCAGATGTAAACTTGTCTGTTTAAGATGAAAATCTCTCAGAACCACTTAGGCACTGATGTTTCCTTTTTCTTCTCCCCACCTCAGATTCTCTTGCGGCTAAAGCAGGTGCGATTCTCTCTGGACAACACCTCAGTGTACTTTGATGCGAATGGTAATCCACCTGAAGGATATGACATTGTAACCTGGGTTTGGAGGGGGACGCAATGGTCTGTCAGACAGGTGGGCTCTTTCCGCCCAGATCCCATTAAGCTCATCATTAATGCTGATCAAATTGAGTGGCCCAAGACAGGAGGTTCAAGAACAGTAAGATCTACTGAAGTATTTTTGAGTGTTTGTAAAACATTTGTAAAGCTTAAAAACTCTTCAGTTTTTCAAAATGAAATGCTGTACAAATATAACTATTAGTAAGAAATCTGCAAAAGGGTTATGAAATTATAAAATTATGAACATGAATTAGTTCTGATTTCAAAGAGGCTGGAACAAATCAGTAATGAATAATAATCAGAAATGGCAACTGAAACTTTTTAATTAAATTAAATTCATATGCAGTGATAAAGTGTTAATTCTTGACATCCTACTAATAAATGCTGAACTTTCAACAGTTTGCACCATATTAATGGAATGAATATGAATTATTATAATTTTGGACCTTTTTTGGAGATGTACGTTTCTGATGCTGTTTGTAAGTGCTTTTGTGTGACTGGCTGTGTTTTGTTGTGTTTCTTATCTCTGTTCTTGTTTCCGGAGATTCTGATCTCAATGAGATTACTTAATCAAATAAGGTTAGATATGACCTTTGCCTAACCCTGTTGGTTGCATCCAGGTGCCGCTGTCCATCTGCTCTCCACCTTGCCCGAGAGGCTACAAGAAGCTGCTGACAGGCCAACACACATGCTGCTTCGACTGCCAGGCCTGTCCAGCTGCTACATTCCTCAAGATACACTCTCTGTCACCTTTTTTAGGTACACCTGTTCAATTGCTTGTTAATATAAATATCTAATCAGCCAATCAAATGGCAGCAACTCAATGCATTTAGGCACGTAGATGTGGTCAAGACAACTTGCTGAAGTTCAAACCGAGCATCAGAGTGGGGAAGAAAGGGGATTTAAGTAACTTTGAACGTGGCATTGTTGTTGGTGCCAGACTGGAATTGAATTTGTGCCAGAATTTGGCGTAAACAACATGAAAGCATGGATCCATCCTGCCTTGTATCAACAGTTCAGGCTGGTGATGTAATGGTGTCAGGGATATTTTCTTGGCACACTTTGGGCCCCTTAGTACCAACTGAGCATTGTTTAAACGCCTACCTGAGTGTTGTTGCTGACCATGTCCATCCCTTTATGACCACAGTGCACCCATCTTCTGATTGCTACTTCCAGCAGGATAATGCACCATGTCACAAAGCTCAGATCATCTCAAGCTGGTTTCTGGAACATGACAATGAGTTCACTGAACTCCAGTGGCAATAGAGCATCTTTAGGATGTGATGGAGATCCCCGGAGATCCCCGGAGATCCCTGGAGATCCCTGGAGATCCGCATCATGGATGTGCAGCGGACAAATCTCAATCAACTGCGTGATGCTATCATGTCAATATGGACCAAAGTCTCTGAGGAATGTTTCCAACACCTTGTTGAAAGTATGCCAAAAGGGGGTCCAACCTAGTGCCTAATAAAGTGGCCAGTGAGTGTGTGTGGTAATGTAAAGACAAAAAAAGTTCAAAGCACCAGACAAATATTCAGACAAAGAGGGAAAGAGGACAGTTCGGAAGAGTTCTTAGATGAGATATTTGCTCCATGTTGGACGAAATAACAAAGAGCAAAATCACTTTCTACAAATTGTGAATGTCATATCCTGGTGGGTGCATGACAAAGATGATAAATTGAACAGGCCATGCAAAATGTTGCTTATAAAACCCAATCAAGTGTTGTGGATGTCAGCATCATCAGCTGCAGGTGAGTGAATGTATGAAGCATGTGGTAGAGGTTGCTGTGAAGTATAAAAGCAAATAAACTCAAAATAGACGCCCCACTCCACCAGTCAGGACAAAGGTCTCAGTGACGAAGAGAGAAGAGGGGACAGTTCATCCACTGATTTGTGTCATTGTAATTGTATTTAAAAATTCTGTTATTTTCTTCTTCTTCGTGATATTTCCCTGTTGAGTCCAACAGGAATCTAGAACACAGCAGTATTTTTCAGCTGTTGTGTGTGAGATTGACCAGCAGGTGGCGCTGAGTATTCATGCTTTATGTCCTGAGGCAGGCGCCAAAGTGCCTAACAACATGTGACAAATGGGTGCTGTGTGTTTTCGCTTCTACACCATAACATTTTATCTTGATTACTCACCAGTGTTAAATTTACCTTTGACAAAAACCAAGACAGGCTTTTACACTCCAGTTTTTCTCTTTATTTCAATGCTGCTCTTCTTCTTCAGATTCCACTACATGTCAGCCGTGTCTCCCTGAGCAGTGGGCTCCCCCAAGCAGTGAGCAGTGTCTGAACAGGACTGTCCTGCTGCTCGCCTGGGACGACCCCCTCTCCATCGCCCTGCTCTTCTTTCTGGCCACCTGTCTTCTCATGACCTCCAGCTTTGCAATAATCCTGCTGGTCAACCTGAACACGCCCGTGGCCAAGTCTGCCGGAGGCCGCACCTGCCTCCTGATGCTGGCAGCCCTGACTGCCGCCGCTATGAGCTCTTTGTGCCACTTTGGCCAGCCATCTCATCTGGCCTGCATCCTCAAGCAGACTCTATTCATCTTCAGCTTCACTGTGTGCCTGGCCTGCATCACAGTGCGCTCCCTCCAAATCGTTTGCATTTTTAAATTTGCATCCAAGCTGCCGCCGGTCTATGACAAGTGGGCCAAAAAGCATGGACCAGAGTTTACCATTTTCCTATTGTCCGTCACCATATTGCTCATATCTGTGGTCCGTGTGGCTATCCACCCTCCCCAGCCGTCCCGGGATCTTGACTTCTACGAGGACAGCATTGTGTTGGAGTGCAGTGACACCCTCTCACCTGGTGCAGGCCTCGAGCTGGCTTATGTGTCATTGCTTAGCGTCCTCTGCTTCTCTTTCAGCTACATGGGCAAAGACCTGCCAGCCAACTACAACGAGGCCAAGTGTGTCACCTTCAGCCTCATGGTGTACATGATCTCCTGGATGACCTTCTTCACTGTCTACCTCATCAGCAGAAACTCGTTCACCATGGCCGCACAAGTGTTTGCCACGCTCTTCAGTGTTCTGGCCTTCCTCTGGGGCTACTTTCTGCCCAAAATTTATATTATTGTCCTGAGGCCGCAAATGAACACAACTGCCCATTTCCAGAATTGTATTCAAATGTATACCATGAGCAAACAATGAAGCTTGTAATTATTTTAATTGATGAAAACTAGTTGATGTGTAATGATGCAGGCCTACCAGGTAAAATAATGCGATTAAGATAGTTTGAGTGTCACTTTTAAATCTATCTAACAACTGAGTTTAAAGTGCTATTTGTATATTTATAAATAAAGTATAAACATGTTTGGAAGGTTCTCCAGTCAGTGCTGGTTGACCTGGCATGGCATTTCAGTCTGGAGTTGGTCCCCGGGCACTGTACAGAGGCTGCCCACTGCTCCCTTCAGGGATGGGTTAAATGCAGAGGATGAATTTCGCTACATGTATGTGTATGTAACAAATAAAGTATGTTTACATCTCAGACAAGTGCATGATTTTGTTCTGAAAAATGGTGGTGACATAAAGGCTCAGATTAGACATGTGACTATGTACAATATTGGGTTCACAAGAACAAGATGACAAAGTATTTTAACACTACTTTGAAGAAATAATAAAATGCTGATTGTGGCAGAAGATTTTGAGCAGAATTTAAACAGTTACATTCCTGCATTCTGGAGAAATTTTCTGCACTAATTTATGGTGGAAAATAAATTATAATTAAATTAATATAAAGAGAAACACTAAATTCAGGTTGCAGGTGACAGTAATCAGCAACTTATTTTTTTTTTAGCTTAAGTTACTTTTTTTGGACAGTGCACATTTGTTTCTTCTATGTACTTTGTATTGCATGTTTTTTGTGTGCAAATAAACCTTTCACAAATCATTTTTATTTGTTATTTAACTTTTCTTGGTGCAAGCTATTTTTCAAAACATTTTTACCAAATACTTTCAAAATGTGGTGGGGACATGGCCCCAGTGTCCCCAGTATAAATGACATCTATGGTCTCAGAGAGGTCTCAGTAGAATCCATTATAACTCCTCTTGGAGCAAAGATGAAAACTGTTAAAATGCCCATGAAAAGTGAAGGCAGGCATGACTCATGACCAACTGTAGCTCCAGACATTTGTTTTTCAGCTGAACCCAGGTTCCCTGATACAACACTGCAACATAACAGACAAGTAAATTAAAAAAACAGGAGTCAGTAGGCCTGCATTTTACTTGTTGTTGCAGAAAAACACATGTAATGTTAAGAGTGGCTCTTCTAAGTGTCCCAGTAAGCCACGACAGTGTCACAATGTGTGTTTACAAGCGCACACGTATCCTGGTTAAGATCATGTATCCTGGTTAAGATCAGGTTTCTGGAGCGTCCTGGTTATGAGATGCACATGTAAACACCATCCTGGTTTCAGACAGCTGGATATGAAACTGTGATACTGTGGCATGAAAACACCTTATGCAGAGTTTTGATTATTTTTTGTTAGTACACAGTGTAGTGAAGGAAAAGCGTGCATGTAAGCACTCTCAGTGAGCCAGCATGCACAATATCAGGACACTGAAACTAAAGAGACAAAACGGAATTCAGCCATTGTTTAATTTATTGTTCACCTGTGATTTTTCTACTGTGATATATCAAAGTGTCTGCTGTGAAAAAGTCCTGTTAAACTTTCTTGAAAAAGTCTTTTTAACATAAATATCTATAGTTACATCCACAGATCGTGTAGGTTACATCCCATCAACAGCATTGTCAAAATCATCCTTATTTAATATATCTAAAACTGAGAATTTTTCTTTGCATCAGTAATTCATGAACCAAACAGAAAAAAACTTATTGACAGCTAAAGTTTACATGTCATCAACACAGACAGAGGATAGAAATCAAGCTGGCAGATGACTACCATTACTGAGCAACGACACAAAATAAATGTGTGCTGTTGGAAAGAATAAACACCATCCCCTGGCAGCTGTACTAGGGACTGTCACACTAATACTGAATGTTGGATTTTTTAAATGAAAACAAAATAGATACATAAACTAAAGACAAAAATACCACGAGTGTGAGACCATTTCATGTTTCCGAGGAAGTTTCACTTCTTTCAAGAATATGTGATGCTGAAAAGAAATTGTAGAAAACCTCACTAGTGTTAATAAAATCAAGATAATAATCTTGATCAAAAAGTTCATGTGTTGGAGAAAAGACAGCCATGTTTGTCTCTGTTGTTTTCGAGATTTTTAGACTTATCATATCATATTTCCAGGAATCTGACAACAAGTGGCAGCTGGTCACAGCAATGCAGCATGACGTAACATCTCATTGCATATCTAATTAATGCACAATTGGTCTGTCTTGGGTCTGTGTGCAATCACACACACACACACACACACACACACACACACACTCACACACTCACACAGTGCTGTTGTTGGTTGTTGTTTGGGAGAGGAGAGATGAAAAGGCCTTTTGTGGCTGGGAGGTCAGCGCTATTGACCAGTAGATGTGTGAGTAGAGTCCGAGCTCGGTTTTCCCACAGTCTTTCCATCCACTCACAGCTTAATACCCGGGGTCAACAATAGAAGTGTGCCATGGGTGAACAAGCAGGAGTGTTATTATCAGCACACCAATAAGGTGGTGTTGGGATAATGTCTGGAGTTTTATTTGACAAGCCTTTTGATCCACTGCATTTTGGAAAATGTATGTTCATCATCTCACAATATTAAAAACATGTGTGTTTCATCTGAAGATCAAAAGCCTGAAGAATCTTTCTCACACTTAGCGTGATTAGAGAAGTGAGGGGTAGAGTTGGTCTGACAGAGACAGTAGGACACAACAGGTCCCACTTTACAAACCAGAAATTTTAATATATGCAGAAACATGTTAACTCATTTACATGCTGCTTGGTATCAGCAGAAGTCAACAGCCACTAGGCTTATTTAATTCTCCTTTCTTACTCCAAATTCAACAAATCACTGTCTAGATGTCTCATTTGGAATGAAACTTAATTTGTAACAGAGACATTAGAGGATGTATACTGATGTTTTTTGCAAAGGATTTACAGGAACAACATGGACAAAAAAATATATTTATCCAAATTACAATAATGTAACATTGAAGAAATGTTTAAGTTGCAAACTACCAATTACATCTATAAAAACATGCTTACTTTTACTACAATTTCCCTGTGATGCTACCAATGCATTAAATACTGTTTAATTATTCCCTGGGAGCACATCAGAAGATGCTGCCTGTGGTCCCCTGTGTAACTGGAGTGTGAGATAAGCAGCTGCCCTTGATTAGAGACTGACAGCATATAATTCTCAGTCTGATATTTATCTTGGGAATGGTTTTATCTTTACTGGTCAGCATGTGATTGCTTCACCAGTTATTGATGTGTGTCCTGTTGTTATAAACCCCAGCCCTGCCCGAGACACATGGCTTTGTTATGCTAATCACTCACTATAAAATGAAGAGTGGCTCTTCCAAACAGATCAGAGCTTACAGTGTCAGCAGCTAACTTCACCTGCACAGAAATGGCTCCCTGTTACACAAACTGCTCCTCCATTCACCACATTAGGATTTCTGAGAAAGACAACATCAAAGTATGTACTGGAGGGGGTGGTAATGGCTTTGCATCAGCTGGTACAGTACAAATGTCTGACTGATTTTTTGCTGAATTTGAATCATGAGCTTACCTGCCTGTCTCCTCTTCCCCAGTTGAGAAAACCTATTGTGGAGAAAATGCGCAGAGATCGCATCAACAGCTGCATCGAACAACTCAAGATCATTCTGGAGAAGGAGTTCCACCAGCAGGAACCCAACTCCAAGCTGGAGAAAGCCGACATCCTGGAGATGACTGTGAGCTTCTTGAGGCAGCAGCTGCAGCAGGGTCTCTGTCAGAGTGACTACAACCAAGGCTACTCTCACTGCTGGAGGGACTCTGTGTGCTTTCTCTCTGCTGGATCCAACACAGAAGCCTCTGTTACTCCTCTGCAGGGCCTCCAGCAGCAGAAGCAGCAGCTCCATCAGGCCCAGAGAGCCAGCAGCTCCTCCCCAGCCTGCT
>NC_060157.1:22579875-22593999 GCF_021292245.1 Micropterus dolomieu | reverse complement strand
CTCTGTCAGAGTGACTACAACCAAGGCTACTCTCACTGCTGGAGGGACTCTGTGTGCTTTCTCTCTGCTGGATCCAACACAGAAGCCTCTGTTACTCCTCTGCAGGGCCTCCAGCAGCAGAAGCAGCAGCTCCATCAGGCCCAGAGAGCCAGCAGCTCCTCCCCAGCCTGCTCCATCCTCAGGCCCACCACCCTGCAGGACAGCAGCAGCAGCAGAGGCCCCGTGTGGAGGCCTTGGTAGAAACACAGAGACACTTTGAGACCTGAGGGGACCTGCACTCCTCACCATGTAGGAAATGTATTTCCAGCCTGCTCATTCATAGTGGGATTCCTTATTGTCTCATCACATTGATGGATAAGTAGTAAAAGCGAAGGCTCTCACTTATTTGAAGATTGTCCTGATTAACTTTGATTCACATCTGATTTTGCTTTTCCTTTGTGTTTAAAGCTGCTGGTTAATTTTGAGTGATGATGGTTTTGTCAAATCTTGTGAAATGACTGTTTACTCCAGTGGAGTGTATCTGTGGACTGCTTGATGTAACAGTATATAATGTATATCTGCCATACTGTGTTGTACTGACAGCTGCTGTTGAGAATATTTCTCTTCTGTTTTGAATTATCTATGCCAAATTTTATGTAAGAGGATGATAATAATGAAATGTGTGTTTGTTTGTGTGTGTGAAAATGAATGAACATATTAACATGTTTTAATGGGATGTTGATGTTGCTGTTTTGCTATCACGTTTAGGCTCTTAAAACTAATTCCTAACATTTGTATGACAATTAACAATAAAAAGATTCAATCATTGAAATAAATACTCTGTCCAGATTTTTTTATTACGTGAACCAAGAGTAAAATATTTGCCAATTTTCATCATGAACCATTGCCCTGAGCTTGACTTTATTTTGGGGAAGGTCATGTGATGTTTGATCCAGGAAGCAACAGATTTCAGGACTCAAAATACTAATACACACACGTCCCTCCTTTGATTTAAGCCTTACATATGAGGAACCATGACTGCATTTTTATGAATTATATGAATAATCCATCATCCCACAATGACACAAAAAAATGACATGTTGAGTGTGTGTTGTACAAATAATATTTGTGACTAAAAACTAAAGGAAGGTTTAAATCTTGAAAGAATCAGTTTCACACATGGCAATACGAATTTTATCTGTATTTACCAAATAACTCCCAGCTTCCTGGGAAAACAACATCCAAAGAGTTACCATAACCCAATTTTAAATTATACCATGTTAATAACTAAATTAGCCACGATGTCATGAGAATATATATACACACACACTTAAAATACAAAGTCATTGTTATTTTTGAATAGCATATATACCTTATTCACAATTAATAGATCTTCACACTATAGAAAAGTAAAAAATATATTTTATTGAATCGAAATTTAATTTATGGTAAACACTTTATAGCATTTTTTTCACCATTAAATTACATTTTCAACACACAGCATTTAATTCCAATATAATGCATTGCAATAGAATACACAAATTACCTACACTGGTACACATGGTATTGTCAAATACTTTCACAAGAGACATGTTTCAAACACAATGTGACAGAAACGTTTAACTTCAGAAGTTTGACTTCAAACAATGAAGATGTTTCAAGGTACATAAAGGAACACTTTTTACAGTAAACTGTGATATCATAAAGGAGCAGTGGTGCAGTAAGTGTTGTGTGGTGTCTCCAGTATGAACTTGTTTAAGAGAATAGTCTTCCACATCTTCTCATCAATATGATGAAACACTAAAAACACTCAACGACACTATGAATGAGCAGGCTGGAAATACATTTCCTACATGGTGAGGAGTGCAGGTCCCCTCAGGTCTCAAAGTGTCTCTGTGTTTCTACCAAGGCCTCCACACGGGGCCTCTGCTGCTGCTGCTGTCCTGCAGGGTGGTGGGCCTGAGGATGGAGCAGGCTGGGGAGGAGCTGCTGGCTCTCTGGGCCTGATGGAGCTGCTGCTTCTGCTGCTGGAGGCCCTGCAGAGGAGTAACAGAGGCTTCTGTGTTGGATCCAGCAGAGAGAAAGCACACAGAGTCCCTCCAGCAGTGAGAGTAGCCTTGGTTGTAGTCACTCTGACAGAGACCCTGCTGCAGCTGCTGCCTCAAGAAGCTCACAGTCATCTCCAGGATGTCGGCTTTCTCCAGCTTGGAGTTGGGTTCCTGCTGGTGGAACTCCTTCTCCAGAATGATCTTGAGTTGTTCGATGCAGCTGTTGATGCGATCTCTGCGCATTTTCTCCACAATAGGTTTTCTCAACTGGGGAAGAGGAGACAGGCAGGTAAGCTCATGATTCAAATTCAGCAAAAAATCAATCAGACATTTGTACTGTACCAGCTGATGCAAAGCCATTACATTTTTTTAATTTAACCTTTATTTAACCAGGAAGTCCCATGAGATTGAAAAATCTCTTTTCTGAAGGAGACCTGGCCAAGATGGCACACCAGTTACAATTTAAATAGAAATACAGAGTAGTAAAAACATACAGCAGCACACATAAAGTTAAGGGACCAAGCCAGGTCACATGTGGCAGTTACATTGAAATTTCCTTCAGTACTTACTTTGATGTTGTCTTTCTCAGACATCCTAACATGGTGAATGGAGGAGTAGTTGGTGTAACAGGGAGCCATTTCTGTGCAGGTGAAGTTAGCTGCTTCTTCTGGAGGGCAGTGTTAGGTCTAATGTCTCTGGGGGAGCTGCTCTTCAATTTATACTGAGGGATTAGCATAACAAAGCCATGTGGCTCAGGCAGGGCTGGGGTTCCCACACTCCCACCAGTGGGACTCCCAGCACAACAATGGAAGACATGTCAATAACTCAGAGAGCATGTAGCTATCTGTGCGATGCATGTTTGTCCCAGATAAGCAACAGGTAATTAACACCTTATCAAGCTGTCATCTGAGAATTTCTCATGGATTGCAGGTCAGAATTAAATTTTTAGATGTAAAATAACGGGAAGTGATACACACAAAAGTGAGCATCTTCAAAGGGGTGGTAACTACAATTAAGGGCCAAACGCCAGTGCAATAAAACAATATAAGCTGAAGGCTTTCATTTTCTCTTCAAAGATTCCCTTCCTCCAAAAAGCATTTTGGTACAGACAGGAGCATTTGGACACATGAAGTGTTTTCAGACGAACAGGTGACTCTTTTTTTGTTTGTTTGTTTTTGATCACAGGCTCATCACATTCAGACTAAATAATGTTTAAAATGAGTAGGGTTTCTGAAAGAGAAAGGAGGGAGCACGCAGAGAAATCATCAAAGTCAAAGAGTGACGTCAGGCTGCAGGTAAAACGTTTCATTTTCCACCTGTTGCTTTTCCAACTGCACGCTGCTTAACGTTACAGTTCATCCTTTCTCTCCAGGCTCGTAAATAATGTCTGAAAAAAGACAATGATCAAAGGCTACTGCTGACTCCCGTCCCATGTGTGAAAGTGGCGCACGTTCTCAGTGGCGCGAGTCAAAGACCGCGTGCTGTGCAGAAGCTCAAAGCGCAACAAGTGATCTGGTGTGCGCTTTAAAAAAAATAAATAAATAAAGTTTGTTGCTCCCGTCATAAAGAACAAACAAGGACAGGGGCGCAACCAGAGAGAAAAAAACAATTCCCTTAAATAATCAATTATACAATTGAAGCCCTACATGAGGAGAATAGACAGGTAGGCTACAACGGCCTGGAAATAAGTCAAGAATATGATGTTATATCTATTCCTGAGACTTGATATCACTTATCCAAAATGTAACCTACTTCTAGGTGTCAGTGTGAAGGACTCACACCTTAGGAGATCATTAAGAAAGATGTCTGTATATAAGTGCATCCCTCATAGAGATTTAATAAGCAAAGTTTAAGTAGCCTAATTAGTTTATCAGTTATTTTTATGTATCAGTAATTTCGCTATTTGCACATTTACTTCAAACATTTTATAAAAGTTGCTTTCACTTAATCAAATTAAGTGTTTTTAATCTTAGTAATTTAGTTTCCATGCTTGTAAAGATGTTTTTTTCAGGCACTGCACTGCATGTTCAGTTATGTGTGGTGAAACTGATGACACACATTTGGATTGTTGTTGTTTTTAGTCAAATATTAGTCACTGAGTTCTGATGAAAAACTACACACCCTTTAATCAAGCTATTGTCTTACTTCCCCCGAGTGACCCTGTTGTAAATGAACTGTGTCAAATTACTGTCAAGTTAATGGCAGTATGAGCGCACTGGCAGTGTGCCTGAGGGCCTCCATCACTGGCTGGCCCCAGATGTGAAGCCCGCCTTGTGGGTGCAGTGTGAGTAGCCCTGTCTCCCCAGTTTCCCACCAGTCCCCAACATCAGGGTAAATGAGCTACAAAAGCCATGCCACTCCTCAATGCTCCACTGGGAATGTTAATTGATCTTTTGTTGCAGGACAAACAGAAACTCTGTGTCCTAGTCCATCTGGGAAAAATCAAGTCAACTGGCTTCAGTGCCTGGCACAGAGCAGTCTGTCTGCCTTTAGTCTGTGTTGACTCTTTTAATTTAACATTTCAGACACCAATCTACAAAGAAGTACTCAAAGTTTTAATTAAGTCAAATTAGAAATGCCACAACAGAAATAGTCAATTTCAAGTCCTCCATTCAAATATGTTACTCAAGTAAAAGTTAAGGAAAGCAGAGAGGATCCACATACTGGCCACATTTCCAAATCTATGTCAGGCGAAGTAAAAGTAAACAAGTACCAGCACTAAAAAGTGCACAGAAAAGGTACAGATTAAGAGAAATATACCCGAAACAAGTATTAAATTATGAATGCATTAATAGGTATTTGGTACCTGGTAGGTTATTCCGTAATGAAAATCTACAAAGTTGGACATAATGAAATAATGAAGAACCACTAAATTTCAGCTTAATGATTTTCACACTTTTCACACATACAAGGCCTGACAACAGCAACTCTTTATGAGCTTTGGTTGAATGTAAAAGCTTTATCTATAATTAACCTATAATATAAGTACATCTGTGAAATAAATCAAGTGGAAGGTATTTCAAGGCAGTTTACTGACTGAACAGTGTGTAAAAGACAAAGAGAAGGAAAACAAACTAACCTGAAATAGAAAAACAAATAAGTACAACATCTTCCAAAACAGAAATATTTAAATAATACAACAGCAGTTGAGGAAATGTACATATCGTCTGTACAGATGTGAGGTTTTTGACCAGACCTGGTGCTTTAAATTTTCATCAAGGCACCTGCATCACATCCACATCTCAGCACTTCTTTTCTTGCTCTT
Source organism: Micropterus dolomieu (assembly GCF_021292245.1). Lineage (NCBI taxonomy): Eukaryota > Metazoa > Chordata > Actinopteri > Centrarchiformes > Centrarchidae > Micropterus > Micropterus dolomieu. The sequence continues at coordinate 22,588,707 of NC_060157.1, read as the reverse complement.
CATTCGCATCTTTAGGTATGTCTAACTAAACATCTCTCTCCCTCTAAATTCATGTGTGTAGCTCTCATCATCATTGTAGCATTTCTGTCATGTCACGTCCATGTTTGGCTTTATTCTCTCTTCGCGCCCTGATTTCATTGTCGACTTGTTTGTGTGAATTTGTGCCTCCTCTGAAAGTTAGCGTGCACTACATGGCTGCTGGGGGTCTTTGTCTACAAGTGTGTGTGAAGACGCGTTCCCCTCCCACCAGCAGCCCGAGAGCTCTGAATTCCTGCCATAAAGTCTGGTCATCGCTCAGACCTGTGGCGGCCAGGAGCGGCTTCCTGTCAGCCATCTCTCTGTGAGTGTGGTATCTCCCGTTTCCCACACTCTGCGCCTATTCAGTGGCCCAGAGACGGGAACAATAGAAGTGTGTCTTGTTACACATCACATTAGCTACGGTGTTTGATCTCCTGTTGAAGGGGGAGGGGAGGCAGCTTCAGCCGGACCATCTGGCCTGGCCAACTAGACCCTGAGAAAGTCCTAGGCATGCCGCAACTTCTGCACACATAAATAGTTGTGAAAGACTTTTGTGGCACTTGAGATATAATTCAAGCACTAGACAGCATGCCATGACCACCACAACAGAAGTGGGACATGTGAGACGCATGGGTGTTTTTTACTTTTTTGAACACCTGTGTACCAGAAAGGTCATCCTTGTGGGAAATACTGGGTAAAAAGTATGATACAGCAAAAACCAGCACCAACCACCTGCAGCATGAACAGCATTGATTATATTTTTTTTACATACAGGTGTTCATTCGCTGACTATAATTTTAAATGCAGTTTTAATGTGCAGCATTATTGTTCAGCTCCACTAGTTCCAATAATAATAAACCTCTCAAGACCCGTGCACGTACATATTATTACCACAACAAATACAGTTTTGTTCTCCTTTATACAACAGTACTAAGGAATGACACACTATCTTGAACCTTGTAAATTAATTCAGCATTACTCTTTACATGATTTGCATGCACTCAGCTGGAGTTATATACTTGTCTAAGTTATGTCTCATTTGGGCTTTCTCCATTTCTTGAAATGCTTCTTCACAACGTGCAATGAAAAGTGTGTACACTTTGATTTCAAAAAAATGTGCACATTGACTTTTAGGCAGTGGAAGCCTAAATGGCAACAAACAAAGTGAATGTGCACAGTTAGAATAAGCTATGATTACCTGACAAAGTAGCACACTTTTAGCAGTACTCAAACAGACTGCTACAAGACACAGTAGTGATGCTGCTGTTAGCTGAACGCTGTGCTGATAAACTTTCTGGCATGACTGGATTTAAGCATATATTAAGCCTATATGTAAGCTATACCAAAACCAAACAAACCAAAACAAAAACTCTACCTACTCTCCTACATACAGGATGTCATTGATTATTCATTCACAAACTACAGTTTGTATGTGTGATTTTACATGCCCCTCTGTCACTTAGTATTGCAGTTTTATGAAAAAAGTAAAAACACAATTGTTGTTTATGTTTGCAATACTTCATTTGAAGTTTTCCATTTATTTTTTCAAAGTTCAAAGCAAAAAACTTCTCAAGGAAGTAATTCAACAGATTCTTTTCAGTAAAGATGATGGAACATAAAATGCCTTTATAAAAGGTAATCATTTGAAGACGAAAAAACATCTATTTTGAACATCACAACTGAACAGTTAACAGGTACAAGACCAACAGTAACACTCCTTCACACGTAGACCAAATAATGGTTACATATAGTCATAATTAAGTATAATCATAATATGATTTACAGTAAAAGTGGATCCATGGGATCCATTTATGGGATGTTGCTGATTCATCAACACCAAGCTGATGAAACATATCAGTCAGTGATACTCAGTATCAACGAAAGACAGTAGTTTAAACACGTGAATCAAACAGTGTCTCAGACACAATAGCTTCAACCCAATGTGGGTGTTACAACAAGATAATTCAGTCACGTTTGCAAAAGAAACAAAAAGTCAGGAGTTGTTTTCCCCTCAGGAAAAATTAACACAGTGTAAACACTTTGAATTATAAAGTGTATAACGTGTATACACGTGCTGAACATATTCAGTAAAACCTGAGTCATTTCATTCCTTCCAAAGGAATACTAGTAAACACACACTAGTAAAACAGTCAACAACATTGAATCTCCTGCCAAAGCAAAAGGAAACAGACTCAGTGAGTATTCAACTTTCTGTCCATGACGTTCACAGACGTAGTTATCTTTCCCTGTGTGTGGAGGCGAGGCTGCCTCCATCCTACCAGGGCCTCCACAGAGCACAGCTGACCTGGCTCACACCCTTGCTGGAGCTGACTTGGTGGAGCGGAGAGCCAGGCGGGGAGAGGGTGCAGGGACTCTGGCTGGTCCTGCTGGATGGCTGCAGGCCCTGGAAGTGGCTGAGCAGCCGTCTGTGGGCCTGAGTCTGGAGCTCGCAGTGGGACAGGAAGCTGACAGCCTCCTGCACGCAGTGGGAGTAGCCATCACTGGCTGTCATCAGGCCAGAGGTCCCGCTGGCCTGCTGCTGCTGCTGCTGCTGTTTCTGCTGCTGCCAGACTCTCAGATAGGACACGGCCATCTCCAAGATGTCCGCCTTCTCTTGCTTGGAGTCGGGCTGCTGCCTGAGGAACTCAGGACCCAACAGGGATTTCAGCTGCTCGATGCTGGTGTTGATGCGGTCTCTGCGCAGTTTCTCCACCATTGGCTTTCTCAGCTGAAGAAAAAAAGAAGAAAACCATTTAGAAACAAAATCTAACTTTTTCATATCATATGAACGCAATAAAACAAGGGAGTTATGTGACTTTATAGAAATCAAGTTTACCTTATGAGCAGGAGTCAGGTGTTCCTTAGAAAAGCTTGCTTGTCCAAAAACAGTGGGTGCCATAGCTGTAGAGTCAGAGCGTTCCTGCTCAGTTAGAGGAGCCAGTTGAATCTGAGCTGCTTTCTGCTCTGCCTGCCCTGTATTTATACACCCAAATCTCCATATGAATGTGTGGGTCTTGGGCTTGTTGGAGTTTCTCACAGTCCATGGGCCAATGAGAGCGCTGGGAAGGGCTTTGAGGAACGCTGGGCTGCCACATGCTCAATGAAGTGTTTATAGCTGTGGGGACAATGAGTGTGTCTCCGGGGAGCAGGTGGAGGAATAGACTGCGAGAGAAAGAGCCAGGGGTGGGGTGGTGGTGGGGAGTGGGGTGGTGGTGGGGGGTGAAGCTGGGAGACTGACCCTGTGCTTGTGTTGATATGGGAAAGTGGTAACCCCAGAAGAAAGCACGCCGTGGTCTCATGTCATCTCCACCGCCACGTAATTGAGCACAAAGTGTCTCCGCCACCAGGCACACGTGGGTGTTACAGAGGGCCAACCATTAGAAAAGGCCAACATGCAGCCACTTCCACCAGTTTGACACGGCAGACTTTCCTTATGGAGCTGTGCAACAGTTGAGACGAATCAGAGATGAATAGAAAAGAGCTTCTCTGAAAGTCTTATAAATAAATGTACTTGATGAAGAAAAGAGAATATGTGGACTTTAATAATATATGTGAGACTTTGACCCACATGTCAAAAATGTCTGTCAATTAAAGGCCATGGAAACCTGCTTTCTTATTAATAAAATAATATAAATGATGGTTGGATCTGTAAAAAAACTGTATCTGTCAAAATTAGAAGAATATCGGTTCTTTCACACAATAGGTTTGTGCTCTTCTCACTGGTTTGGAGTGAGCAAGGGGATGTCAGGTGTATTTACAGATCATTCAAATGAGCAAATCTAAACATACATCACAGACTCCCTGGCTCAGCTCTGAACTATCGTACGGTTTTCCTATGCAAAAAGGCATTATTACTGACATTACGAGAGCTCTCACTTTCAGATTTCTCTTCAGTCCAATCCAAGCTATTATGTTTGTGAGTACAATGTTATCATAACTGATAGAACTAATGTTCAAAACTTAGAAAATAAGATGCTAATTGTAACAAACTGTATTATTAATTCATAACTACGGACATTTTCCTTAATTTTCCTTATTTAAGTGCTAATTATTCAGCAACCATTTACCATTATAGAGAAAACTTTAAGTTTTGACAATATATTTTAGGCACTTTAATATCATCACTACACAATATCATAATAAAGTGTTAAAATAGCTGGTTATTTTAACAGTTTGAAATAGTTTTGAGCTATATCAGCTCTTTGGATCAATACTCTGACAAAAAATCTATAGCACTGTATATATATGGTTTTGAAGTTCAATCTGTCCACTTTAATTTGATGATACATGAACATGATCTGAACTGTCAGAGAAGACAACTGCTTCAACATTAAACATCCTAACAGTCTCCACACTCCCAGCACATGTTCACACATCAGGCAAACCCTCACATACTCATGGAGACAGCCACACTCTCATTCACTTTCCCTCCACACACACACACACACACCTGGCTGACCTGCCTGCCTCTGGCCACGTCTCAGTCACACGCTCCCTTCCCGTCTGTGTGAAACGTGGGAGCCGCTGTGGTCCCAGGCTTCCCACACTTCAGTGTTAATGACACTGAGGCCGGCTGCACAAAGGAAGTGTGCCCCATCGAACAAAGATTGAATGACCAACCCCCCTCCCAACACACACACACACACACACACACACACACACCCACCCAGGAACACAGTGCTGTCAACAGGGCTTCCAGGCACACCATCTGGACTGATCGTACACTATTGTCAGACAATCAAGCATGGGAGATGCTCACCGTGAGAATTGGAGAGCCTGAAATAGAGACGGAAAGTTAAATAAGAAGAATAGGGAGTGTGTGTGTGTGTGTGTGTGTGTGTGTGCTTGTGTGTGAAACTTTCTGGACTCATTTGATAAAGTCTTTAAAATTTTGTCAAGGAAAGTTTTAAATAAAGTAAAACATATATACACACATACACATATAGACAGATATACACAGATAACAAGTAATAACGACATGAGAAACTATAATATTGTCTGCTGTGATTAAGTATTTCATTTTAGATTCTGTTGATCATTAAAAGGTGCAACTTTCCACTTATGGCTGTCACCGATACATCTTATAAATGACAAAAGTAACACTGTGAGTATCACTCACAATTTTTAAGCTAAAGTGTGACCATTAACATCTCTGTCCACCCCGTTGTTCAATGGCCGTAGGATGTCCTCAGGCAGACATTTATCCTCCATGTTCCCACCACATATCACTCCCGGTTGATACAATAGAAAGGATATCTCCTCGTTGTGGCGCATCAGCTGAGAGACAAGAGGCCAGCGAAGGGCCCCTCCCACCTGTTTGTTTGGATTGGGGCCATTGTATCCCATGAATTCAACTAATTCATTCACATCCTATTGTCATAACACTGCTTTGTGATTGGCCAAACACTGTGAGAACCATCATCACATTAAATCGATGGGAAAGTTGGCATAAGTATATAAAGGAGGTCTTAGTGGGTAAAATCATAACCCTGAACGCCTCTTGTAGCCGACACAGGCCTGGACTGACTGGACATCATTTGACTGCGTATTCACCATGAGGGATCAGCACACAACGTAAGCTCAAATGGAGAAAACTCATTTGTAGAAGAAGTGACTCATCTTCAGCTCATTTCTTTTCAGTGAATTGTGTCTCATTGAAGGACACTCACAGGAATGGAGGATTTTGGATTTGTAAGGTTATTAGGGACCTAATTCTGGCACTGATAGCAATACAGGGATTTGACTTAGAAATAACACTTAGTTGTTCACCTCATTTTTCATTTTGAGAGTTCTGCATCCACCCCAGTACAATGGAGGTGAATTTCCAATGCACAGATCACACTAAGATTTGTTTTTCTGAAGATTAGTCAGTAGAAAAAAAGAAAACTATTCTTAAAGTAACAGGGACACTAATTCTAGAAAACCCAGCTGCTGTTTTGATGTTTTGTAACTTTTCAATGCTGGGAGCTCCGCAATTGAAACTGCTTTCACCTCCTATGGACGAATAGCTCACAGAGGTGAATTTCTGTAAAGAGCTGAATTTAAAACTGGTGTCTTTTCCTGTGTGTCCATCTGATGTTTCTCATTCTTTCTCCTCAGCATGTGTAAGATGATGATTTTGGAGAGGAAGTGCACAGACAGAGCAGTGAGGCTCTGCTCAGCACTGGAGAGCCAACTCAACACTGGGGTGTCCAGCTCTGACATGTGGGACAAGACAGTCTCCTTCTTCACAGTAAAGAAGGCCTTGATTTTCCATAACGGCTACACCAAATCTTCCAGAGAGGCCATGCGGCTGTTCCCCTCACCTGCTGAGGACGTGGCGCCGCTATGCTGCCAATAAGAAGTGGACACTCATGCAGATGACATGAAGTGAGATGGGACGTGTGGGACTATGTGCCTCTGCAAGTTTCGTACTACTGAACATAGCAGCACTATGTGTAGAAGAAGTTCCAAACTGAAAATATTTTTCAGATGGAAAAATGACTGCAAATCAAAAAAAATGTTGAAGTTTTTCTGTTGGGTGTTTTCACTCAACTGTAAGTGGAAAAGCCAGAGATTTAAATTATGTACACTGATCTCATGGGTTCACTAATGGGCCTTAAAATGTGCATTTTATGCCTTAATACTCCCCAAAACTGGTCACCTAAAGACCATGTTGTTGAGGTATTGTTACACAAAAAAACATATTCCTTTGTATAAAGGGGGAAATGTGTATGCCAATGCATACTTTGTTTTGTAAATGTTTTTACAACATTGTGAGTGATGTTTTTTTTGGTTGTCATGTATAAAATGTCTCGCTGAAAGCCATAAGTGAAATGTGTGATACGTGCTTTCATATGAAAGTTGAAAATAAACTGATATTGATGTTTTTCTATCAGTTTGAGTTGAGAATGATCTCCAAACACTAATATTAACAGATTATTTTGACTAGCCATTTTTAAACACACACTTAAAAATGAATGTGCCCAGTTTTGTTGTTTATATTAGAGTTTCCATTTGATTTAAAGTTTACACTTTTCATAGTTCACATATCAGTGTCTTAATCAATATCACCCTCTAGTGGCCTTCATGCAGCTATACCTTAGACGATCCATAGTTTCTCCCTGGACTCTCTGGTCTCAACACCTCAGAGGTAACAGGTAAAAATTTCTGTGTTGAGCCAAAGGTCCTTCGGGTTTTTGCTCCAATTTTATCACCAGGTGTTATAGCACAGAGTTGAGAGACACTGACTTAGCGTTTGGATCCACAATGATCCGGTTGTTGGTAACCCAGATGTGTAGCATCTGGCTAGTATGTGTATTTACCTGGAGCCTGTGAAGCTTTAAATGCCTTTCTCAAGAGTCATATGGTGATTTAGGAATAACCTCAGGCGTTATAATTTGCTTGAGTTTGTCTCAAATAGTGGGAAAAGTGCATTAATGTGTAAGGATAGCATATGGGTCATTACAGAATAATAGTCCATAGTAGAGCATAATTTGTGAGCAGTGCAGAACAGGTAATGTCACATGGAATCTGATCTTTTCCAGTTTGGAATTGGGCCACTTCCATATGTGGTCCAAATCCAATACAGATCGGATCTTTTTAAATGCGACTTGAGTCTGGACACATTATTTTTTATTTTTTTTCCTGAGTCTGGACACTCAGAGCCCTGTCCACCAAAGCGTTTTTTTTTTCTGACGGCAGCGTCTTTTTTCAATTCATTGCAATTGGAGCGCCGCGTTTTTATATGCTGGTAAAAACGCCAGTCGCGTGACGAGCCGCTGAGTGCCTGTTGGCGCCACAGAAGGGGGCAGAGTGACCTCTGCTGGTTGAGCTACCACATAGCAAGAAGGCCTATAAATATATTAGGAAACTAAAATATGAATTAAATAAAATAAACTTAAATAAATAGGCTAACTGCTATCCTAAGCTACATATAACATTAATTCAATTGTCTTGATCTGAAGTTACAGGTCACCAATGGCCTTACAAATGTTTAATTCTCCCCAAGTTCACAGACTCTTCATTCTTTGTTCAAAAAGGAATAACAATAAAATTAATCCCCAAAAACGAAAAACGGGCCGTTTTGAATTGGTTTTTCGGTTTTTGATTCTGACACCAAAAACGGTTATTTGGTTTTTCGTTTTGAAACAAAAAACAGATAAACGGTGTTTTCGTTTTTGTATTACAAACGAATTACGGATTATCCAGAAATACCCAGACCCTCTTCATACAGAGCAAGTGCTTTACTCTGTGTTGACATTTTTACATGCAGTAAAGTCAGGTAGAACTACTTGCAACAAATGTATCATAGCAACCAAAGCAGTCGGAAAAAACGCTGCGCCTCAAAAACGCCCTTTTTCTTCTCTACCTCGCTGTCATCTGCATATAAATTCACTTTCTTACACCTGAAATCCACCGGACCTCGAGCTCTCTTCTAAGTTACTGCAACTTTTCCCAGTGGACGCAGTAGAACGAGAGAGAGAGAGAGTGTAACGTTAGTAAGTCGGGCAGTTGTGTTGTACAGCGCGATAAACAGTAATGAAAAGGACAGAAATTTGTGAACACTTGTCATAATTCGGGAGAAATGTGACCCGTGAGAGGACAATGAAATACGGGAGTCTCCGGTGAAAATTTGGTGGGTTAGCAAGTAAGTTAACTTTAGAAGCTAACCGGAGCAAACTTCTGTGACTCTATTTACTTCTGTACAACATAGTGTTGTGTCGTTCAAAGAACGTTTCGTTCATTTGACCTAATCTTGTATGTGACTCAGGAGGAACGGGTTGTCTCTGTGAGTAATTCCTTCATTTTCAGCATGCATGAATAGTCTTGGAC
>NC_060157.1:22566116-22579775 GCF_021292245.1 Micropterus dolomieu | reverse complement strand
GGAGCGCCGCGTTTTTATATGCTGGTAAAAACGCCAGTCGCGTGACGAGCCGCTGAGTGCCTGTTGGCGCCACAGAAGGGGGCAGAGTGACCTCTGCTGGTTGAGCTACCACATAGCAAGAAGGCCTATAAATATATTAGGAAACTAAAATATGAATTAAATAAAATAAACTTAAATAAATAGGCTAACTGCTATCCTAAGCTACATATAACATTAATTCAATTGTCTTGATCTGAAGTTACAGGTCACCAATGGCCTTACAAATGTTTAATTCTCCCCAAGTTCACAGACTCTTCATTCTTTGTTCAAAAAGGAATAACAATAAAATTAATCCCCAAAAACGAAAAACGGGCCGTTTTGAATTGGTTTTTCGGTTTTTGATTCTGACACCAAAAACGGTTATTTGGTTTTTCGTTTTGAAACAAAAAACAGATAAACGGTGTTTTCGTTTTTGTATTACAAACGAATTACGGATTATCCAGAAATACCCAGACCCTCTTCATACAGAGCAAGTGCTTTACTCTGTGTTGACATTTTTACATGCAGTAAAGTCAGGTAGAACTACTTGCAACAAATGTATCATAGCAACCAAAGCAGTCGGAAAAAACGCTGCGCCTCAAAAACGCCCTTTTTCTTCTCTACCTCGCTGTCATCTGCATATAAATTCACTTTCTTACACCTGAAATCCACCGGACCTCGAGCTCTCTTCTAAGTTACTGCAACTTTTCCCAGTGGACGCAGTAGAACGAGAGAGAGAGAGAGTGTAACGTTAGTAAGTCGGGCAGTTGTGTTGTACAGCGCGATAAACAGTAATGAAAAGGACAGAAATTTGTGAACACTTGTCATAATTCGGGAGAAATGTGACCCGTGAGAGGACAATGAAATACGGGAGTCTCCGGTGAAAATTTGGTGGGTTAGCAAGTAAGTTAACTTTAGAAGCTAACCGGAGCAAACTTCTGTGACTCTATTTACTTCTGTACAACATAGTGTTGTGTCGTTCAAAGAACGTTTCGTTCATTTGACCTAATCTTGTATGTGACTCAGGAGGAACGGGTTGTCTCTGTGAGTAATTCCTTCATTTTCAGCATGCATGAATAGTCTTGGACTCTTACGTTCACTCGTTACACAACAGCTGAAAGGTCTCCGTCAGCACAGGAACAGAATTGATTAGTTCAGGACTCATAACTGTGGGTTTGAGTCGTTCATTTTTCACCTGACATGTCACACTGAAGTCAAGCCAGCCTCCACTTCGAAAACGACAGTCAAGCCAGCGCTCGCGCTGTTTTGCGATGCGTGTTTTTTCTAGGCATTACGGTAACATCGTGTCGCAGCACATTTTAAAATAAAAGTGAGCTTTTGCTGAACATAATGCAATTGATGTGGCAGAAACGATTGAATAAATAAATAAATGCTTAAGACAACACAAGTATCTAAAGAAAATATTACATTCTCACAGAAAGCTTACTAAATTCAGCCTTCTGTTTCCACAGACTCATTTCACTTCACAGTGACAGCAGACCACCTCAGGGTGACCCTGTCAGTATCAGAGCAATCTGATCTAGTATTTTGAAATTACAGCCCTTGAAAATGTCTAATATTTTCACTGAATTTGGTCCGCCAGAGAACTTATCGACAGAGCCGTGCTGTTGTTTCACCGCTCCTCACTGGTGAACAACCTGCAGTGTTTGAGATGATTATTAAATCTGTTAAATTTTAATAAGAATGTCTTTTTTTCATCTAGTGTGTCAAGTTTATTACTTCAATATATTCCCTGTAAATCTGATGTTAATATATAGATTTTACGCATGGATAGGCGTTAGGCTACTGTATGAATGAGCACTTTAGAGACATAGTGATAATAATTATAATTATATATATGGCTGGTCTGGTTGTTTACTCAGGAAAGTTTGTGAAAATGGACGGATTTAGCCGGAGTAGTGGCTTAATCGAATATTGACAACAATATTTCTGTGGTTTTTACATGGTTTGAATTTGGTTGTGGCTCCATAGAACCATGATGGAGAAAGATCAAGAGGTGAATTTGTGCATTATACTTTAGATTATTAATTAGAGCAAGCCAGGCAGCCTTCTGTGTTTGAGAACTGCGCTGTTTTTTTTACAATCGCCCACTAGAGGGCTGCAGCGCCGCAATAACCAGCCTAGTTAAAATGAACGAAATGACACAAAAAAGATTAGTTAATTTTAATGAACGACATTTGGAGTCTTTCAAAAGAGTGACTTTTCCCCATCACCGTGCTGCGTGTAACGTCATGTTATTCTTCTGCACATGCGGGTCACATTTAAACAATGTGAACTGTCAATACAAAATCGAATTTGGGGGGAAAAACGGATTTGAGCATTAAGGCCTGCAGTGTGAACGTATCCTTACAGAAACCCTAAATAATCAAATAAAAATAACTTGAATGCATACAAAAAATACACTGGATGGACTTGAATTATTTTTGTATTTCTATCGTCAATTCGGTGCCTCCTGACGGGACATTTTAACAGACCTGTTAACTTGTCCTAGTAGGAAAAGCACAGGTGTTAATGATAATATAAACGACGGCTCTGTTCTATTCAAATGTCCCAGTAAACCCAAACACCATGACAGTGTGACAGCGGGTCAGCGCTGGACAACGCGGGCAGAGATGATTTAGGAAAGTGACACGCCACTAGAAGAATACTGAATAGAATTCTATGGGGAAAGCCCATAAAGCCAAAGGTTGTATGCTCATATCCCGCCCCGCCCACAAGCCAATGTCTGATTTTTCACAACTGAGAAACATACCGGTATTAAGCCAATCGTGTGGTTCCACTGACGTACATGCACAGTTGAGTGTTGTGAAACCTTGAGCATGCATAGCAAGAAGTATAACCGATGGGGGGAAACACTTTTTAAACCTTATTTTGGGGTGCCTATATAAGACTTTGATACCAGGAGGACCCTGAAAGTGAAGCAGCTAAACGGAATTTAGACATCATCCATTTTTCAATAACTACTCTTTTGTATTGGTCAAAATGTCTTATGTGAAAAAGGCCTTTGCTGACAATTGTGCTATTTTAATGTAGACACAAAAAGTGATGCTCCTTTTTTTAAGAGTGTAAATAGCAGCTGAAACAGAAGAGGTTAACCCTGGATCAGATTTGGTATTACTGCTTTATTATTATCATGGGCTAAATTCAAAAAGCAGACATTCAGCAACAGTTGAACATTGTAGCAGAGGGAATAGGCGAATTAACAATAAACTGGGTGAACTACACCATGCATTCAGCTCTCGTGTAGAAGTGCGCTGTTTTAACTGTCTGTAAGTTGATCAGTTGCTGAGGTTAAAACTCAGCTGCGCTTTTCTTTCCAGTAATATCTTCTGAAGGTTTTGGCCAGTAAATTAAATGAAAGAGCACAGAGGACTGAGAAATGAAAAAAAAACTGTTGAGGAAGAAAACAAACTGAACAAAACAATAAATCAAAGAAAAAGGTGTTAAAGGATATAATGTAGGTCTGTTTTATTATTAATTTGGACAGGTCTAATATTTCATTGCAACAGTTGGAATCTTTACTAGTCAAAAGTTCACGTTTTTCACAAAGGCATAGCTTCATGGAGAAAACAACAACAAAAAAAAAACCTTTATTCATCTTTATTTTCCCTGTTTTGCTTGAGGTTGATAAAAGAAACCTTACACATACACACTAAATCAAAGAACTTTTTTTCTGTCCATCACTCAAATTCCAGTTACAACCTCCATCAAGACCAAACGGCAAAAGCCCGGAAGAAAAGGAGAGGTTAGCTGGCAAACACAGGACACTGAAACCTTCTGCCATGTTAAAAGCCCTGGCCAGAAACAAACTAACAAAAAGGAAAACAAAACAAACAAACAAAAAAAATCAAATGTCACTCGTAACACTTGGGTCAAATCCCAAAACATTTTCAGTTACCTTAACATTGCACCCAAAAATATGAGGGGGTCAGGGGTTTAAAGCCAAAAACATTTCCACCCTAAAACAGAATTCACGAGTTATTTTCATCAACCGGCCAACTATGTGTTATTTTACATGAATAATTCAATTCTCTCAGCCCGCCATTCTGTGACAATCGGTGATGTCCTTTAAAAGACATCTTCCGGTTTGTTGGCGGTAACAGTCGTGAATCACACAATACACAAAATGTCTCTGGTTTAATGATTAACAGAGTCCCAAATCTTTTGTCAGGCCTGGTGTCCTCAGCTCCAGACACAAGGCGCCTGAATCAGAGGCAAAGCGTAAATTCTGTTTTAGCGTGCTCCCCTCACCGTTTAACAGCACTGTGTTTTTGTGTTAAATGCTACAGAGATGTTGCCAAAAGTGGATGATTTTTTTAGACTATACATAGTTTCTTGAAGTTAATTTGAAGATGTCATATGGTGGAGGGAAGTGAGAAAGAAGCATGGTGTATACTGTGTGTGTACTCAGCATGTGTGTGTCAGTGTGTAAAAGGAGAAAATCTTTCTTTTTTTTTTTTCCAGTTGGTAGGCGTCCCAACGTTATTTGCAGGGCTGTTTTGTGTTGGAGGTGTGTGTATGTGCGTGTGTGTTGAGGTTGGCCATCAGGGCAAAGAGTTCAACAAATCCTGCAGGAAAAGGTCTGGGTCTGCGATTTCAGAGAGAAGACCTGGAGGAGAAACATCGAGTCAAGTTTAGAACTTAAACCAGGCATTAATTTAATCTCAAGAGCTGACTGAGTAGAGCTGCATCAGAGACCATCTCAGTAAATGTGTCACATCTCAAATTAACTCATATTTTGAGTAAACTCTGACAATGATGATTCTTTTTATTTTCCAGTTTTGATAATTGGGCAGATAGAAAGTAATCAGGTGTGTGTATATATACTAACCTACAACATCAAAGAACTCTGACAAGGACTCAGCGGGCATGAGTTCATCCTGGAAAGCTCTGAGCACGCGCTCTGAGGCCTCGTAGATGGGCATGTCGTTGTGACGGACATATTCTGCCAGTGAGAAGGACCAGCCCCCCTCTGTGTTGCTGGTGGGAACTTTCTGTACAGCCAAATAGAAGAAGAAGGCAGTGAGGTCAGTTACTGTGGTTTTGTTTTTGCATATATGATCCCAGTAGTGTCAAATACAGAGGTTTTAAATGTCTTTTGATACATTCAGAGCTGTTTTTGTTGTTTGCATTAACATTGAGCTCTTTTTGTTTTTGCTGTTACGGTTCATCGAGCCTTCGTTTAGCATTGTTTCATTCTTAAAATAACTTAAAAACTGGATTAAACATGTCTCAGCAAATTTATCAAGATTGCAAAGATTTGACAAACACAGATCAGTGCCCAATCAATCAAAGCCTCCCAACAAAAACACAACATCTACATGGCAGAATATCATTGGTTAGCATGACGTCTGAATGTTTGTGGTATCAACATGCATTGTTGTTTTGAAATTGAAAAAACAAATGCTTTTACCCTGAACATGTCGTAGACGAGATCCACCAGGCCCCAGAAGAGAAGAGGAGAGCGATAGACTGCATATTCCTTTGGTGCTTTATCTGTGAGTCTGACAATAAAAGAGAAGAGGATGAAGGTAGGAGATCTGATATGAAAATCTTAAATACAGTACACAGCATCCAAAATGTAACAAAATTAAACATTTCTAACTCGATCCAAACTGAAGAGATTTAACTCAGGGTTTCTGAAGGTTTCACCTGGTTTAAGACCACTATGAATGAAAATTAAGACCTGTGTCACGACATCAAAAAAAGAAACGCACAAAGGAAATGCAGTCACAAAATTACTTGCAGAGTAAATAAATGCATTCAAATTGAGGTAGAGTGATGTTTACAAAATTGGCATCGGACGATGTCAACAATGAAAAACCTGGATGGACGATGACACTGATAGGCTACGTAATTAAGAAGCTGGCATATGGTGCACCTGCTGCCGTGAAAAAGGATCACGGGTGGAAATATCCAGAAAATGAAGAATTCTGTGTCTTTTCGGTAACCTACCTAAACCTACTGCTGATGGAAAAACTCAGAGGTGCAGACAAGGAGTGGGAGACAGAGACACACACATGCTTACTGTTTATTGGGATATTTATTTATTTTATTTTAATATATTTTACACACACAGTTTTATTTATTTATTTTATTTTAATTTTTTATATATTTTAATTTTTCTAACACACACACACACACACACACTTTAATTACTTTACGCTTTAATTACTTGTTTAATGAAATGTATGGGGTTGATTGTTCTTATGTAGTTGGCACTTTGGCAATATTGTTGTTATACATTCATGCCAATAAAGCTAATTAGAATTGAATTGAGAGAGGTGGGGAAAGCTGCTGTGTGGGAGACCTTTGAAGAATGAGGAGAGGGAGACAGCCATGCGTTGATTGTTACCTTAACTTTACTGAAAATCATTAATGATCGTGTGAAATTTTAGTAGCGATGCTCATTCATTAAGAAGCGACAGGATGCTTTAAATGCGTTGCTAGCAACTGGTTTTAACCAAGCTAAGCTCTGTTTCTCTCAGGCAAGAGTCACTAAGGTTGTACTTTCGCACGGTTGAAGAATAAATCCGTTTTATATCTGTGGTACAGTCCGAAAGAGACTTGCGGCAATGACACGACAGCTGCATGTTGGGAGGAAAAAAAAACACTCTAAAGCGCTGCGGGAGCATTTCAGTGATCATTAGAGGTAGCGTTACATGGGCGTTGGAAAATTAAGACCTGTTTAAAATTATTTAAGACCTAGAACAGAAACTTTAGCGAATTTAAGACTTTTTCAATTTTTCAAAGACTGCTTCAATTCTGTGCCAGCTGTAAAAGAAATAGCGACAGAAAAATCAGATGGTGTCATACTTGTTGGTGCAGACTGCCGAGACCTTGCGGACATGTGCGGTAACCAGGAGTCTTCGTAGGAAGTATATCCGTGAAGTCCTCCAACGTTCAGGCGGGATGATGTGCATGGCCAAGGTGGTGAAATAGTGCGGTCCTTCAACCTCGTACGAGTTCTCGGCCCATTTCTCACACGGCTGCTCCTGGAAACTCTGCAGGTTCTTCTCCTCCCGGGACGTAGCCCTTGTACTGCAGTGACAGTGAGGGTTTCCAAAGTGAGATGAGGGTGGGAAATACATGAGCCATACCAGCTGAAGGTTTGTCAAAAAGGCTGACTTATGATTTGTGCACCATCAGTAATTTCTGTCATCAGATACATTTTACATCTAAAAGGCACGTACGTGTTGAGGACATAGAGCACAGTGTGGATGATGTAAGGGATGAGGTGGATGTTGCTCTCTCGTCCTCCTCCTCCTGTGTCCACGCTGAATGACTGTTCTGTAGCGAAGCGGAGGAACAGCAGTTTGGTGTCATGGATGTTGAGTTGGTACGTGGGCTCCCGCTGGCCTGTGCACTCCTGCAGATATGTGTTGTGTCTGTGCGGCAAAGAGAAATCCAGTTGGGAATGATTTACTGTGTGCAACACAAAGGAAATGTCAGATGTGTGCGTGCGCTTATAGATGATTTTACCTTGCTAAGCACGTAGCAAACGCTGATTCTGGCACATGTGGCCCCCACACAGGAAGCAGCCCATTGCACTTGGTGTTGGCGTTCTGGAGAGCAGCACTCTCCCACTCCTCTCGCCCACGAGCCAGCCTGCCGCAGGGAGAAGGTAAAATAAAAGGATTAGAATAAATGAAAAGTGAGGTTACAGCAGAACGTTTTTAAAGGGCACTCTAAACATCAGCAGATCCGTAATTGTGTTTATTGTTACCTGACAGCTGCCAGATGGCAGTCATAGTGGACTATGTTAAAGTGCGACACAGTGCTGTAACCCTGCTGTTTGCGAGGCTTGTTTTCAAAGTCCTCCAAGGCCACACGCTTCGTGAAAGTGTAAATACCCAGGACTTTAGTTGGCTAGGATAAGAGACAGAAGGACCAAAATGTTAATTTAAAACACAACAAGTTGGCTCAGTCCACAAGAAGACTGCCAAATCATACTCAGTAATCAGGGCTTTTCAGAATGCTAACTGGTATCATTTTATCTGCCTACAGTTACTATCAGAGGCAGCTAATGATTTAAATTAATGCACTCACCTTTTGTCATCTACAATTTGGAACCACACGACTGTTTCAAAAATATCTACAATAAGATCACAAGCTTCATAAAAAATTATTTTGTGTGTGTTTAATTTAAACCTGACTACTAAATCACTATGTCATCCACTCCTAGTTAAATAAGTCATCTATTTTGCATTTAAAAGCAGTACATATTAGTTGTTATTAACAGATAAGAAGTGTTTATTAAGGTACAGCATATGACAGCAATTACAACTTCTCCTATGAATTTTATATTACACCAGACTAGACTTACATCTGCTATACTGCTTATGAATGCCAAACAGAGGGACTTAAAGTAAAGTGTTATCCACTCATTATCCTGGATGAGTTGTGTACCTGGAACTTGTAACCCTCTCTACAGATACAGCAGGTCAAGCCTGGCTCCTCGATCAGCTCCTCCATTTGCTTCAACAGTGAGGTCTTTGTCACCACCTGACCCTTCTCATTGGTCTGAAAGGCAAACACACAAACCGCACAGAAAAATCAACAACACAGGACGGTGTTAATAAAGCAAAATGGGAGCGTCAGAGATACAAATGAAAAGCATTTAAACAAAAAAAGAGGAAAGGAGTACCGTCATGCCCAGTGTTCCCAGGGCTTTCTGTCTCATGGCCATAGCCATACGCTTCTTCTCAGCTCTCGTCTCCCTGCGGGCTGCTTCTATCTTCAGGTTGACATCACTGTGCTCCCTCAGCGCCTCCAGAAGGTTCTCCGCCAGCGTGCCAATTCCTTCATCACTGGATACCTGCTCCAGCTTGTGCAAGTTGGTTATTGAATCTGTGCCTATCAACGCCTGAACAGAAGATAAGAGGACAAACAGCCATGTTAGTTTGCTAGGTTTGTTCGCAAAATAACTGACGATGGAAAGTTTGAGGCTGGTTCAAATATTTCTTCCACTGTTTGGCATTACGCTGCTCTAATAGAGTTTTTCATTAAAAATATTTATTACCTGTGTGGGGGGATGCTGGGTAGCCAAACCACGCAGCAATCTGAGAATGAAGGGTAGAGCTGGTCTGGAGAGGAACTTCTTCCAGACATCTGCATCCAGACTAAAGACAGAGTTGAGAAAAAGGGTTTCAATAATAAAGCACAGATACGTAATATTCTTGAAGGTGTAAGAAGACCTACTTTTTGGCATTTGGGATATGTTTCTTCATGTAGTCCAGCGCACTCTGTGTGATTCCTTTCTGGAGAATGAGATCTTTCAGCTGATGACCGTTGCTGTTATTTTTGATTCCAGCAGCGATTTTACAGAAGCAATCCAAAAACACCTTCTCATCTGCACTATGCTCCTCGTCATACCTTAGAAAACAAAGCCAGGAGTCAGTTCTACTTAGTCACAAACTGTACTGACTAAAGGAGGAAGAAGAAGTATGGTTTTCAGAGTGGCACAAATCTGTCTTTGTAAAGCCTGAAAGTGTTTCTATTCTATTCTATAAGTATAGCAATACTCAAAATACAATATATCAATTTCATTGACCCACTTGTCAAAGCTGCAACATGGTTTGAAGCGTTCCACCAAGATCCTCATCTTCTCCAGTTCACCAAAGGACAGGTATGGGATGATGCGCAGCAGACCCTGCAGCACGCTGGGGTTGGAGCGAACAAATGGGGTGTTGATCTGGTCTAACAACATGACCAGCTGATCTTTGTCTCCGGTCAGCAGCAGGTTACCCTGCAAAAAATAAACCAGTCCACATTTAAACATAAAAGCTACAAGTATAGAATTTTTCAGGGTTTGACAATAGTAAGGTGTCAAAAGTTCCTATTTTCCTTTCACTCAGAAGGGTGAATCTGCTTTAGACGCTTACTTTGTCCTCTGAAATCTCAGCATTGGCTTCGTCCAGAATGATCTCCATGATGCTCAGCACTTGCTCCGCTATGGAGGCTCCACCGCTGTCCTTACTCTCCTGTTCTGCCACTAAAGCCTGAAGCAAAAAGGACATTAAACTGATATTTCACTTAAAGAACACTTAAAGAAACTGAGCCAGGTTAAGACTGCACTCTAATTTGAATTAGATTAATTGAACCAGAATCAACCTCCTCTCCTCTAACCAGACTACACAACACAACGTTACAGTCACTGTAACACTCACCAGGTTTAGAGTTCCCAGCATGACGTTGAGTGTGTTCATCTCCGGTTTGACCAGCTGCTGCCTGTTGATCTTCACCTTCACACAGTAACTGAACAACTTCAGCAAAACCTGTGAGTGAGAGAGAGGCACACTTGTCAACTCCGCAGCTCCACTGTGGGTATTTCTGAAAACTGCAGAGGGGATCGCTGTGTTTTTGCCTTTGTCAGAAATGCAATACTTCCAACCCAATAAACTTGCGTGTGACGTTTCTCTGTTAACTACAGGAGAGAAATGCTGAGTGGGCTAAAGCTTAAAATCAGATAATTATTCAGATTTTCAATCACAAAATTCTGTTGGAATCTGTTACTACTCATTTTATTATTAAGACACATTAAGTTTTCAAACATGTTTCAGTATGCTTTTGAAGGTCAAGAGGAAAGAGAGAGAATAAAGATTAAGAAAACTCTTATTGGAAAGTGTTTTTGGCAAAAAACAGTCTTACAGTGAGCAGATGTCTTCCTTGTTTAAAATCTTTGATTCCAGACAGCCGGTTGAGCATACACTCCAGACCCCCACACTGTGCCATGACTCCTGCCATCTTGTACACCTCCTCATCATCCTCTTCCTCATCTGTAACAAGGTCAGGTTAAAAGATTTTTTAATGGAGGTACTGCACATTCTTTCCCATTAGTCCTCAAGAGGGTACTGAATAAAGGCAACTGTGATGGCAAAGCATGTCCTTCTGGCTAACGGCTTGTGCATTAATGTGTGTGATATTTAGGACAAAAACCATTTGATTAAAACACGTATGAGGAAGTCATGTTTGACTCTATAAGTTAAGAGTAGATCGAACCTGTGGTTGAGTCCAGTGACTCTATGAACTCCTCAGTGGCATCTCCCAGCAGACCTCTCATTCGATAGATGATTCTCATTGGCTCACCCTGGGGGGGGGGAGGAAAACCAGCAGGCTTCATGATTGTTTCCTTATTACACAGCTATTTAGATTACTGTTAGCATTTAATGACAATCTTCACAATTCCAAACGCTCTTATAAGGATCACTCATTCACTGTCAAACTCACTAGGACTCTCACCTCATTTGTAGGACACCAGACCTTCTTGTAGACCTCTGCCACTGACAGATCCAAACTGATGATTTTGTTGTTTACCAAGAGCTGAGGAAAACAGAGTTGCACTGGATACATTTCTTGCAACAGGCCAGAATTCACTGAGCATGTGTGAATATCTTGATAAAAGCTAGTGTAAAAACAAGAAGTTTTGTTTAAATAAAATATACATACTTCCATGCCACTGTCGTCTTCAAGAAGCGCCACCAGGTCGCAGTCTTGGCAGATCTTGTTCTTGATGTCCCTCATTAAGGGGCCAATGCCGGGCTCGTTGCTGCTGTAGGGGTTTCCTGGCATGCGGCCCTGGAGGAAGTCCTCCTGCTGAGGATCCTTTTCCAGCGTCACAAAGAACTCTGTCACCTCATTCTCCTCCTAAACACAAAGGATGAAACAAAAAGCAGCAGTTGAAGATAAACTCATTATCCTGGAGGACTTTTCGAATTGAAATGCACAGGGGTAAATGTAACTCACGGGATAGATGATGCTGCACAGTCTCTCAAATATGAACACCGGTGTCCTGTAGTCATCCAGGTTGTACCGCTTTGCAGTCTCTATGCACACTGCCATGAAGGCTTTGGTTTCAGACTCAGTACCTATGAACAGCACAACAAGATTTACAATGTTGATGTTTTAAACACGTATATAATGACCTTTTTGGAAGAGCTTTAAATAATTTTCATGGATTTCTTCTTCTCTACAAATAAGCATTTTAATATGCTTTATCTATTTTATTGAAATATGAAAACTCTTCTAATTATGACTTGAAAAAGTTTTTTCTTTGACGTTAAGAAGCATGAAAACAAAGAACTGCTATAAACACCAAAATGAAGCAGTGGAACCACAATTTGAGACATGGTTAGATCTGGTGTCTGTTGAACTTGAGTCAGTGCAGACCTGTTGTCATGTCCTCCAGCATCTCCAGCAGCATGTCCTGAGTCTCATCGATGAGCTTGGTGCGCTGCACCACCAGTTTCCTCAGACACAGGTAGCCGTTGAGCACCGTGCCGACCAACCTACTTTTGAAATGCCGCTTAATGGACTCCACTTCCACGAAAGAAGAGAGCAATCCTGGGGCGGGACCAAACACATACAAATCATGTTAATATTTAAGGCATCAAAATTTTACTTACTACTTAAAGTTTACTTGTGATCTAAAACTCATTGGTATCATTTATTCTGTTATGGCATTGAAATTCTCCTGCACCCTACAATACCTACAGTGTCATGTCTAATTTCATAGTCAGACAAACAACAGTTCTGAAACTAACATACCAGTCAAGCTCTTAAGGGCGTAGCCTTGCTGCAAGTCTGTGCTCAGTGTGGCTTCCTCCAGAGCCAGCAGATTGGCTATTTCCTGAACATGGAATTAAACAGAAGTGAAAGATCCAGTTTTATTTGCAATATTGACATATGAATATCTCGAAACAATTAAAGCTCACTTTCATTCATTTAAACAAATCTCAAGGTTTTAACTCAGGGCCATTACCTTGGTTATCAGGTTACCGATGTAGGGCAGGACTCCACGGGCTGCCAGGTAAACCTTCCAGTGTGTGGGCTTGATCAACTTCTGGTACAGACCCAAGTACTCCACCGCACACTCTCCAGCTACACTCAACTCATCCAGATAACTGACAGACACACAAAGTAAGAGTTGTTTTAAACCAAGTCAGGTCCACAGATGGGCTTTCAGTGCTCAAACTTACTCTGAGACTCCACACAACATTTCCATTTTCTTGACATTAGAATGTTTTTCTCTTTATTATTTATAACAGTTTTCACTTGAGACATTTTTAACCCCCAATAAAGCTAAGGAGCATTTGATTTGCCTGAAAAAAGCACAATCCGATGCATTACAATTTCTGTAACGTTTTCTTTTACCGACATATCACTAAGGTAACATACAATATATGCACCAGTATAATGTACAGTGGGTACGGAAAGTATTCAGACCCCTTTAAATTTTTCACTCTTTGTTTCATTGCAGCCATTTTCCAAAAATCAAAAAAGTTCATTTTATTTCTCAGTAATGTACACTCAGCACCCCATCTTGACAGAAAAAAACAGAAATGTAGAAATTTTTGCAAATTCATTAAAAAAGAAAAACTGAAATATCACATGGTCATAAGTATTCAGACCCTTTGCCGTGACACTCATATTTAACTAAGGTGCTGTCTATTTCTTCTGATCATCCTTGAGATGGTTCTACACCTTCATTTGAGTCCAGCTGTGTTTGATTATACTGATTGGACTTGATTAGGAAAGCCACACACCTGTCTATATAAGACCTTACAGCTCACAGTGCATGTCAGAGCAAATGAGAATCATGAGGTCAAAGGAACTGCCTGA
>NC_060157.1:22467544-22566016 GCF_021292245.1 Micropterus dolomieu | reverse complement strand
ACCTCAGACTGGGCCGAAGGTTTACCTTCCAACAAGACAATGACCCTAAGCACACCGCTAAAATAACGAAGGAGTGGCTTCACAACAACTCCGTGGCTGTTCTTGAATGGCCCAGCCAGAGCCCTGACTTAAACCCAATTGAGCATCTCTGGAGAGACCTGAAAATGGCTGTCCACCAACATTTACCATCCAACCTGACAGAACTGGAGAGGATCTGCAAGGAGGAATGGCAGAGGATACCCAAATCCAGATGTGAAAAACTTGTTGCATCTTTCCCAAAACGACTCATGGCTGTATTAGATCAAAAGGGTGCTTCTACTAAATACTGAGCAAAGGGTCTGAATACTTATGACCATGTGATATTTCAGTTTTTCTTTTTTAATAAATTTGCAAAAATTTCTACATTTCTGTTTTTTTCTGTCAAGATGGGGTGCTGAGTGTACATTACTGAGAAATAAAATGAACTTTTTTGATTTTTGGAAAATGGCTGCAATGAAACAAAGAGTGAAAAATTTAAACGGGTCTGAATACTTTCCGTACCCACTGTATATCCTCACGTTCAGTACTATAATCTAATGCCGTTTATAAACATCCCTAATAAAGCATATTGTGAAGTCTGTTTGACTTGCTGGTTTTCAGTTTGAGGCTCATACCTGGTGAGTAGGTCCAGCACTTGTTGCTTGCGGCTGGGGATTGTGGTTAAAGCTTCCACAATAGTGCAAGCTGCCTGTCTGGCAGCCTGAGTGGCAGGTGTGAAAAGGACCTGCAACAATTTTTTCAGTTATTTTAAGAGGTTGCTTTGTGAAATAAGTCTCTAACAAAAGATATGCACATGTGAGCTTCTGAAACTACTAAGGAAGACACGCTGAGACCTACTAATAGATGTATTTAAAAATGAAAAAAGGTTTTGTACCTGCCGCAGCCAGTTGTTGTGGCTCAGTTTGAGTAAGCGAGGGAAGAGGCCTTCACCTTTTCTAGACCTCATGAACTGCTTCCACTTCCACACATACTTCTCCAACAGGTATTGCCTTCGCAACTCAGCCTTCCCCTGAGGCTTTGACACAGTCTCCTGTCCTGTGGTTATTAAGATAAAATCAGCAGTGAAAAACTAATCACCATGAGTTTTCATTATTTCACTGAGAAAAACCAAGCAAACCATCTTGCTACACTGATATACTGTAGATTTGTTGAGACACAGTACTTGCCTCTTGCTGGGAGACACTTTTTCCATGCTTCATAAGATGCTTTGGGGTCTTTCTTGAGCCAGAGTTGGGCCTGGGCGTGGATTTCATTACTGTAGGGCCTGACTGTGGTCAGGGACTCAGTAGCAGCATCCTATAATCAAAAGCAAACACACACTGTTGTGAAAGGGAACATGATACAACCAAGTGATAACTGTCTACCACCGTTAAAGTAGGGCTGGACAATAAAATAATAATAATTATAGCAATACATTTTTTTTCAACAACAAAATAACAAATGTTCAATAAATATTCAATAAATGTTTGATTTTATTCACTTGAATCATACACGAATTAGGACTTAATTTTTTATTAAGATGTTATTATGTTGAGGAAAAAGGACTGAAAAAAAATTATCCTTGTATTGTTGTTATTTTTTTAATTATTTAATAATGAACTGAACAATTGGCACCGACGACTCTAAAAGGCAAAGGCAAAAACCAGTGCTGTGAGGGCACAGCAGATGTTTTAGGATTTTTACCTTGTTCTTCTTGCTAGTGGGAGCAGGGGGCTTGATGAGCTTTTGTAGGATTCTCAGGCACATGAGTGTGATGTTCTCCACCACCACAGGCGTCTTTATATTCACCGACATGAGAAACAGACTGAGGGCTACGAGGACAAAAAAAAATGTACAGTGCTGTTAGACACAGACCTAAATAGAAACAACTTCCCTAACACAATAAATGCTGTATGAGAGCTGAACAAAAACATGACCTTGCAAAATCTGAGAAGGTTCAAAATGCTAATTCAAGCAACATCAGAGAATCAGGGCAGAACCCAGTTCAGACTCAGCCGCTCTCTCTCCTTCCTGACCAGCACTGACCAAACGGACAGGACAGTTTTGGAAAATGCACATTTGTTTCTTCTATATGGCATTGCGTGTTTTCTTATTGCGCAAATAAACCTCTCTCAAGTATTTTCATGTGTTTGTTTTTTCACATTTCTTGTTTCAAGCCATTTTTTTAAAACATATTTAACAAATGCTTCAAAAAAAGTGATGGAGACATGTCCCCAGTATCATTCACCTAAGAAATGAATACAATATTTGTGCACTAAGAACTCTTAAGGGGTGAAATCAAAAATACAAACAAATTGTGCAGAATGAGTTGTTACAATTAGTTACACCTTGGCTAGATAAGGTAATGTAATTTAATGTGCCAGTTGCTTCAGTGATAATTCATTTTGTTTGGTTTGTGCATTTTAAGGCTGTTTGAAATATAGCATTATATAGTATTGGCTTGAAAGCAGCGGGGATAAGGAGTTGGGCTCCGGTTTGTTTTTTTCCTCGTCCCGGTGATCAGCACATCTGGGCGATGTAAATTTAATGTGCATTAGCATGTCGGGTGTTGCCATTTACATAGCGTTACACTACAACAGTGGCGCAACGCCAACACACAGACACGGTCCTCGTCTCATACCCGACCGTCATTTAACCTGCAGGCGGGTCTTCCAGCTCTGCAGTTTCATTAGCGCTCGCTATAGTGTGAGCACCACTGTCCTCGGCCTCAACCGCCACCTGTCTGTGTCTCTAGCTTTCTGAATTTCAGACACTTTCCCATTCTCAGGCGACGAGCTAGCGTTAGCTTGTTAGCAGCCCATCAGAGACGTTTTGTTTTCTTTCCTGACTGATATGCACCAGAGTTTGGATGCCGGAGCTTGTGCACCGCGAACACGCCACAGTCCAAAGCGTAAAGCTAAATACTGACACAAACAGTAACGTTACCTGTACTGTCGTAACATCAGAGTCACTCCAAACGGAGTATATTATAAAATCACACACATAAAAAGTATTAATTTATGATGTTACGGCATTTATTTAATCCTACGAAAGGACAAGAACAAATTTAAGACCTTGGTAAAAAAAATTTAATACTTTGGTAATGAAATTTAATACTTTGGTAATGAAATTTAATACTTTGGTAATGAAATTTAATACTTTGGTAATGAAATTTAATACTTTTAAGGCCTTATTTTCGGAATATGAAATTTAAGACTTTTTAAATACATTTACTTTTTGGACTTAAAGACAAAACAAGGAATCTGAAAACATCAACTAAGGCATAAACTATTCTACAAGAAAATAATCCCCACGGGCTGATACCCTGAAACAAAACACAAACTTTAAAAATTAAAATACACCATCTTTTCAATGGATGAGATTAGGAAAAAAGGGCTTACCACAACGCAATCGTAACTCCCAGCATCCTCCCTCTTTTGAAATAGAGTCTGTCAGCAGGAGCATTTCATATTGCAGATTACTAACCTGTTGGAAACATGAAGACATCACGTATATCAAAATGTTTAATTCTTCAACAAAATTAAACTCCAGGAGCTCTGCTATCTAGATAAAAAAGTGTTTCTTTTGCTTAATTTCTACGGCTTCCAGTAGAACAGGCAAGAGGACATACCAGATCAGGATTGGCCCAGTGGCCTTTGAGGGCAGCTGACACCTTGGCAATGATGAGGTCATTCATCTGTTGAGTGGCCTCTGGATGATCTCTGAAGCAGGAAAATACGGAAAGATACAAAAGACAGAATTATATTTAATCACCAGTGCAATTCACTGTATAAGCACAACATTGTAATAAGTTTAATAAGAGTGTAATAAGCAAAAAGTAAATTTAGATGTCCACAATATGCTTTCATTCTAACACCTTATTGAGTATTAGTGCCTGGGGGTTGTGAATATACAATCTTGCCAGATGGAGGGAAACGAGGTACAACAAACCCAGAGCAACCTCCGGCACTGAATAATGAGGCTGAAGTGAAATGCCAGAAACTGCAGTTCATCAAATGGCTACTTGAGGCTGGCTCCAATAACAAATCCCCATAGACACCCATGTTAAAATGCCCAACATTACAGTAGAAATAAACATTCTCTCCTCCTCAATCTAAACTGCACTTCACTGAGTTGGAAGGTGGTGAGGGTCTGACTCGTTTTCCCCCCTCACGGAACACTGGTTAAGTGCACAATCCACTAGTTATTTGTCTTTATCTAAATGGAGGGTCTGAGGATAGAGGCAAGAAAATAAAACACAATAAAACTTTATAGATTTATGTGGAGAAGCCAACAAACAGAACAGGCGTCCCGCCCAAAACACTTTTTAAAAAGAGCCGAATGCTCAGCCATGCCTCTGGTGGAGTGAGCATGCACCCAATTGGGCATCTGTGCACACTCAGGCATCCACACTACTCCGTTTTTGTTTGTAAAAATATCTATACTATACTAAAACGACTGAAAACCCACATCTAGTGGCCATTCACGTACACTGGGCATGCGCGTGCTGGTGAAAACATAAACAGGTCATCTATTCCGTAGTTACAGAAGATTTGGCAAAAGAATAAAGAAATAGAGATGAACTGCACTGAGCATAAATTAAGCAGCCGCTGTTGTTTGGCAAATGCAAACTGGGGCTGTTCAAAAGATAATGCATAAGGCAGGCACTTGGGGATGCCTGAGGGATTAAGATGCAGCATCAATTTAGAGTTGTCTAGTGCAAACTGCATGCACGAAGGGTGAACAGAGAAGACATAATTGTCCCCCATATGGTTTCCCATCTTATACAAGAGCATATTGATAACTAAAGACTGTCACTTGCAGATCTCAGGCATGTGATTGGCAAAGGGCAAAAAAGCAGGAAAATATACTGAGACCCCCCCCCCCCGACAGCTGATCAGTCTCTGTCTATTGATAAACTGTAGGAGAAAGTTTGGCATTTCAACTCTGGCAGCGGGCGTGTGCGTGAGACGAGAACGACCATGACAGTTTCACGGGATCGCGCTTGTTTGCCCGTCTGTTGATGAGGAGCGACCCCGCGGATCAAAGCCTTATGAAAAGGCCTTGTAAACCACGTCACAACCATTCACAAGAAATTCATTTATAACGTGCCAAAACCTTTAACATACAGCAAATTGTAGCCTATATAGTCTATATGAGTGACAACAAAGTCAAAGTAAACATTATACATAGCCTATAACAAGCAATTTATCCGATCCTTATTGTCAACTCAGTGTTGGGCAAGTTACTCAGAAATAATACAGCTACTTACTAGTTACTTAGCATATAGGCTACTCCTTAAAAACTCTAGCCAACTTATTACTGGATGATGTAACGCCACTCTCTCCCGATGAGTCCAAGCATCACTGGCAGCAGCGGCCAGAGTTTATTTCTGAGTTTTACATTGCTGGTTTCCTTTAGCTGATGCTTCAATTAGCCTAATGGTGCTTTCAGACCAAAAGCATATTTATATAAAAACTGGACAAAACTGGACATTGCTGGGAGAAAAAAAAGCGAGGAGGTTGAGTTCGCGCATTCACGTCAGGGATGGTGCGTTCAGTAGGGCAGCCTTAATAGGATTAGTAACTGTAATAACATTACTGTTTTGGAAATAATCCGTCACACTATTCTTTACTGGGAAAAGTAATATTGCAGTATTACTGCCCAACACTACTGCCCAACACGTTACCACTGATGCGTGGTTCACACTGCGCAGGTGTGGAATGGGCTGCTGAACGCAAACAAACATCCTTGCTGATACTTGGAAAGGTAGGAAACTTTACACACGTTAGCCTGTAGATGTCCTTAAATCTTCTCCATTTCACTCGACCAGCTCCTGTATCCCCCCGCCCACCTTTTTTTAAATTTACAGATCTGCATGATTCACGTGGGTCCAATTTTCAGGTCGGAAAAATCACATCCCTGAGATCTACTTAACTGCAAGATGGGGTTGGGACGTACCTGGTGAGGAGACAGACCAGCTGGCGCACCTCCTCCCTCATGGCTGCTGTACCTCGGCGCAGGTTATACTCAAACAGCTCACGGATAAGACCATGGAGGACAAGGATCTGCCGGAGGGCTGGGTTTGTGGCCAATGCGCGGAGCAGTGTGATACAGTGACCCGTGACAGCTGAGGCACAGCCATAGCACTTGTTAGAGGACGTGTGGCCGCAACCCAGCACCGAGAGGGCACGGTATTGACTGGCGGTGAAGGTGGGCTGGTGGCTGCTGCTGCTGCGCGATGACTTGGTGGCAGCCTCTCTCTGCTGCAGGTCATACTCCAGGAGTTCTTTACGAGATGCAAGCACTTTCTGTAAACAAAGAGAAAAGGCGTTATATGTGAGCTGGGTGGGTAGGGGATTCTACCAGTGACTAGGGAACTCGTACTCCTTTTCCTCTCTAACCTGTATAATCTTGGAGAGTTCATCAAATGACGTCTTGCAGTCTCCGCTGTACTCCTGAGCCAGCTGCTGAATGTATCTATTCACATTAGCGGAGGATGTACCAAGCCCTGCACCTGCTCCAGTGTCATCCTGAGGGCAACACAGAAGAAAAATAATGAGATAAAACTGTAGAAACAACATTTGAAAGGAACCAAGACTACAAAATAAAATGTATGAAAAAAAAGTACTGTTCAGGCCACTGCTGTGACTGACCTGTGGTTTCTCCGGTGCCGCCTCATTGACTTTAGACAGCAGGCTCTCCAGCTGGGGCCGGTGCCCCATTAGCTGGTGGTAGACCCGGTCAGCTTTGTCTAGCAGGGTATTAATGTTGGTCACAGCCTGCAGAAAAAAAAAAAAAATACATTAAAGGTTAACATATGCAGAGCGAAAGTGTAGGAAGACAATCCAAAATTGATTCAGGGAAAAGAACATCAGTCATTTGCTTTCCTGAGCAAAAAAAGGGGACAAAGCTTATATTTAACAATGTAGTGTGTTTTTTAGGAATGGCAACGCCCTTTTTGACTTTTTCACTTGTATTTCCAAAAGACTGACAGCTTACCTTTTTCCTGTCTTCCTCATTCTCAATGGGATCCACAGCACAGCATGGTTTAGCATATAGCATGAAGTCAAATCGGGCATATTTACAGAAACCGCAGGCGTTGCACAGGAAGGGGTCTTTTTCATCGTAGTTGATTGATCTAATAGAAAACAACCAGTAATTAAAAATACAGCCAACTTCAATGTTTCCAAACATTTTAGACCTGCATAGGAAACCTGCTGCTCACCTGCACTTGTGGCACTGATACACATTCTCACCGCAGTTGCCACACACCCCAGGGTTGGCCGGCACAGAGGCACTGCAGCGTGGACACTGCAGGGTTTCGGTGGAGGCCTGGTAGTTCTCGTAAAAATCTGAGAACTCGATCATCAGGTTGGATGCGACGATGGGTAAAGGAAGGTCGATCTTCACCTCTGTCTGTCCCGGGGTCAGCTGAACTTTCTTGGCCTTGTGCCAACGAGCAGGCCTAAAAACAGACAGTGAAGTTTAGAGATTTGACTTTATACGGTCCAGTAAATGAGAGAGACTGTGACAAGTGGCTATTATGTAATCTTTCGATCTTAAAACATTGTTAAATACCCTTAACCTCTTAACATTCCTTTAAAATTCATGCAAAACGCCTATTGAAGGCCTATCCAAAGTAAATTGAATGTAGTTCTTGAACCATCTAACCCAAAAGTCAGAATGATTGTAAGTGCCACTGGAATTGATTAATATAAGTTTAAACACACTAAAACTAATAGATTTTTTGTTTCCGCTTGAAAATGCTTGCTAACAAATGCATGCAGTCAACTATAGCTGGGACTTGTTAGCTGGAAAACACTGTAGGACCACAGGATAAAGCATTACCTAGTCCAAGTTTAAATTTCATACCAATACCCTAAAAAATTACTATTTTACACAGATCTTTCTAAGTGTATGTCTTAGCGTATTTTTTATAAAACAGCACCGCCACTTGGCGGCAAGAGGTTGTTGTTGCATCGCCCTGTATTAGCCGGTAGCTCGACTTGCTGGTAGATTAAGAACTTCCTACTTAACTGGATATCGTTTTTTTTTCTTGTTCAGAATTTTATTGGCTACACTAAGTGCCAGTCATTGGCACAATTGCTTGCAATTGTCTCGGCCTAACCACGAAATAATAGGGGCTGGCCCTTTCTTACGGCGAGGGCTCTCGTTGGCTACTGAAGGCAACTCTTATTGGGTCGGATTTGGTGTCACTCGAAAGGTTAGAGTTCAGCGGCTAATTTGAATACAAGCTATCGTAGTTGTTTACATTAAAATCGGTGTTATTATGATTATAATGAAATATGAGCCACATCTGCTGACAAATATGAATCGATGCGTCAGCAGTCCCCGGGGATTTATTGATGAAATAATATGTTTTAGGACTAAATATTTTTACTGGATTGGATTGCCTGGACCTTTGACAACATAACAAGACAGTTTTTGTTGGAATATAATCGATTGGTGGATTACTATGAGGCTTGATAGGCGAGTTGCGTCAATTTTGATTGTACTGGCTGGTCTGACAGAAGCGCTGATTGTACCCGCTGTGGTGATTGTATCTTGAAATGGTTTGCATTGTTCGAATCACGGGAATTTTAGCTTTCAAACGTTGTATCATATGAGTATGAAGTTAACATAGTAGCTGTGTACACATACTGAAAGCTGCTGCAAGGACCTGATGGCCCATGGGCGGGCCGTTGGAATGTCAAGAGGTTAATGAAGACATAATTAGTGAAAAGGAAGGAGCAAGAGAAAGATCAGCCACTCTTTGTTGAAACTTACTTGTTCTTTAGCTCCACGATAGCCTGTACAGTCCTGTTGTTGTAGTAGAGGTTGACAGTGCGGACCATTTTGGTGCGTTTGAGGTCACCGATCTTCACTGTGACTTTACTGATGGTGTGGCTGCCAATGAGCTTGACAACCTGCTGTGTGGTGGTGTAGCGGGTGTCCACTTTGATCGATGACAGTTTTATATTCTGGAGTAGGACACAGGACACACAAGGCATTGTTTAAAACTATAAGAGACTGTAGTAATGCAACTAGGATCTTCTACAAATTCTCGTGTCCTTGTTCTATCAGCATATTCATCATTTTGCTGCAGTTTGCAGTTTAAATACAAGCTGAGATATACAGATGAGCATCCAAACCCTGTCAACCCAAAAGTAACTATAGTTTAAATAACCTTAACCAATGCAAATGTTATGCTAACTTACAAGTGTGTAAAACCTTGCAATGGAATTGTTGTTAGCTAAACTTCTTGTGTACATTTCTGCTAGAGACTGTGTCCATTAAGTGAAGTTGTGTTGAACATACTGAGAAAGGAACTTCTGGATTGTTGCACACCAAGCAGGGGTCACTCTCCAGAAAAAATCCATCAAACTCCACTAAACCTGACAGAGTGCTGCAGGAGAAAACACAAGATCGTTAATATTTAAATATAGATGATGTCCACTACTTGAAATTGCATTTTTTTTTGCTACAATATAGCAGGTTTGTGTAGACATACTTGTAAATGTTGGAGTTGGGGTGATTCGTCAGGATGTGGTTCTGTGCCCTGAGGATTTCCACAGCTTTCTGGGAATACTCCTTCAACTGGAAACGATTATAACCATTTTAGAGAGACTTTTCAGCACTATCATTGTGGCGGCTATGTTCTGCTGAATGATGCAAAGGATAAGAATTGTGGGCGATCCATTATGGACAGTCTACCTTTTTAATAATTTATTAATTTTAAAGTCTGGGTATTCCTTTGTCTCCTTGTATTTTTAAGCCAAACTATTTGAAGAGCAGCCAAACAATCTTTCGTTTACCACATGGCATGTCAAATGCTGAAAACAATAATTTGGAGATGACAGCCACAAAAGGACTTCAAATCCCACACAAGGCTCACAAATTATGTTGTCGGGCAAAGAATGAATACTAAGAAATGTGTATGATCTGATATGATAATAATTACAATAGTGAAATCAGTACAATCATAGCCTGTGAGGCCGTCAAACAAACCTTTTTCTCTGTCTGAGGGGTTTTGAGTGAGAAGTATCCAAGCAGGTCAACAAACTGGGCAGCTTTCCGGCCATATGCAGGCAGCTCAGGCCAGATGGCCCAAGTCAATTCCAGCAGCAGCTCCTGCTGAGATTTACTGGAGTTCCTACAGAGATATTCACATGTCAGCCACAGGCCAGGGATGTGATTTCACCATTTAATAGTTTATTTTGCGCATTCCCACATTATTTACATAGTTTGTTCATTGTTGTTACATGTTTGTTTAATGACACAAGTCTAAAAAGTAGTTTGGGACTAAACTAAGCTGTCTGTATATACCTGTAGATATGAAGTGCCAAGCAGTGGGCTTGCCAGCGCACAGCAGATGAGTTTGACTCTAGCAGGAAACAGCGCAAGAACTGGATGAGGGTCTCCTTGTCCGCAAACTTGTTAAGCTGACTGACCAGAGCCATGCACAGCTGATCCTCCTGGCTGCCAACTCCGTCACCTGTGGTCAGCCCACAAAGATACAACACAATCAAGACACTAGTGTCAGCTATCCATTTTTGATATCCAAAGATCTTGTTCAGGTTCATTGGGGGGCTATTCCAGCATTTAATGTGTGCCATGTAAACAAGAAGAACTACGAAGTATGACAAAGTCGGTGTCGTTGCCTCACCCTCTTTGTCTTTCTCCTTGTCCTCTT
The DNA here is from genome assembly GCF_021292245.1 of Micropterus dolomieu. Taxonomy (NCBI): domain Eukaryota; kingdom Metazoa; phylum Chordata; class Actinopteri; order Centrarchiformes; family Centrarchidae; genus Micropterus; species Micropterus dolomieu. The sequence goes on along the minus strand of NC_060157.1, from coordinate 22,555,302 downwards.
TTTTGCTCTTTTTACTGGAGGACTTGCTCTGCGAAGACTGAGAAGCTCCTGCCTGTCCAGCATTACTTGAGCCTCCTCCTGTGAATGATGAAGAGGAGGAGGAGGAGGCAGCCAACACCTTACTGCCACACAGGGCACAGGAGAGAAGTTGTAAAAGTACTGGGGACACGCCCTCATCAACTAGGAAGCTGACCTGGAGCAGGAAGTACAACACAGCTATACAGAGAAGAGAAACAGATAAGGAGGGAAAAGAGACACACATAGGTTAACATTACTGGCCACAAAAGTTTGTTTTTATCCAGTAACAAAAGCTGATCTGAAACAACTTACAGTCATCCTTCATGCAGAACTTCTGCCAGTTGATCGTCCTCTGAGTGGCAATTTCAGCACAAGCTTTCAGATGTTCCATCTGCAGCAAGAGAAGAAAGTTACACTTAAATCTCAATCCTTACAGTATTATCACAGTGGAAAAAACTTGCGTGATGTTACTGCAGACATTTAAACATGGAGGCAGACTATCGTCAGCAGCCTGTTGTAATTGTGTGCGCTATGTTTTGCATAGATAAACAAATGTGTACAAACATTAGCTCCGCTTTAATCTTGAGAAGCTGCAAAGCTGCAGTCTCTATTCATTAGCCACTGTAATTTAAACTGTACATTTCCAGCTAAAATGAGGCTTATTGTTGACCATTTTCTCTCTGCTCGCCTGCCATTCACCGGTCTAGTGCCGAGTTTTGCTTGCATGCTGTGCAACCGACAGCTAAATGCATGTCGCGGTTGTTTGTGGATCTATTTCAAATACTATTTAAAAATGATAGATTCTTGGTGTGGTTCATCTCCCATACTGGGAGGTGCCGACAACTCGGCACAACACTGGCAAAGCTGGGGGTCCGTCTCAAAAGTGTTCCTCCTCTGCCAATCGAATCAGGCTCCGCCCATCGAAGAATCGAATTTTTAGACTATTTGGGGTCAGCCCTAGTTTATACATTCCTTAGCTCAAGCAAATACACAACACGTTGGTGACACTTCCTGGACAGCTTGCTCTCATTGACTGTTGCGGGTTTCTGATCGAATTTCAAACAATTTATGCTTCAAAATTGGGGAGCCGTCAATCCAGCTGGCGACCATAAGTATGTCTGTAAACCCCCTCACACTACCAGAATAATCTGTTCTGACCAGCCTCAGCTCGGGCACACCTATGCGATTGTTGGGAGGGGCGAATCAGACCCAAAAATGGACAAAATATCCTCTAGTGTGCGGCCAGCATTACTAAGACAAAAAACAATGTACATGAAATAAACATAATTTCTAGCCAATACACTGCATACAAGAAGCTCTGTACGAGTCGACTTAATGACATGTTCAGGACACTCACCAGACTAATGAGTGTGTCATACTGTAGCGCTGAGCCAGACGTGGCTGTGACCACGCCAGCCCGGAGGAAGATTCCCTGCTCCTCCAGAAGCTTCTTGATGCTGCGCACATGTGAGTCAAGAGTGTGCAGGTCCCGCAGCTGACGATATTTTTCCTTTGAGCCGCAGATAAACAGCAACAGCTTTCTGACTTGCCTCCTGACGAATGGCGTCTGTTGAATCATCAGATACTGAGGAGAAAAGGGAGACAGAATTAAGGGGTTGTATTTATGTATTTTGTGTACAAGGAGGTTGATAAGGAACATCACATAAGTGATACACCCAACTGCTTACTTCAGACAGATAGTAGAACCAGGAATGGTCAAAAACAGGAGGTGGAATACGTGGGTTGGTGTCAGCAATCTTCTTGATCTGATACGGAAGCCTGAGGACCATTTCAGTCAATAGCTGGGAATAGGCTTCAAACACATCAGCAGCATGTCCCTAAAAGGATGTGCAACATAGTGAGTTCAAACATTCCTTGTACAAAAGACACTTTTTCAAGTTTAGATAAAGACGTTATGTGATACCTTGACATATTGGCGCAGGAAGAAAGGGCTCATGTCTGGGGGAGAGGAGGCTGTGTGTGGGCGGAGGAGCTGGCTGGCGGCCACAGGCTCTTCTTCACCCTGTTGGCTCTTCCAAAACTCCAGGAGTGATTTGAGCACGTGGAGACAGTAGTCAATAGCACCCAGGCTGAGCAAGGCAGTTGCAGTGGCGTTTGAGATAAGCGAGGATGACTGGAAGAGAGAAAAGAGGGTGCGCCTGGCCATGTAGTACAATGTACAAGCAACTTCGTTTTGAATAGCCTAGAAGAAGTAAAGTTAAAAAATTCAGGAAAAATCTGCATCTTTCCACTGCAGGGGTTCTTTCCACAACATTAGTATTTATATTATTATAATAACATTAGATAAAAAGTTCTATTTTAATAGTTTTAATAATATATTGTTTGTGTGTTAATATATTAATTATTTAATTTTACAATATGCATTGTCATTTTATGGAATAGTATACTATATAGCTCACCACTAGTATAATATTTATTCCAGTTGGACAAAACAGCAGTTTCATATTTTCATTCATTAAATCCTTGTGCAAGAAAAATGGCCACCATTGGTCACTTAATTTGTTAATGTTACTCTCTCATCAATCAACAACCATTCATGCAGGAGGAGTTCCACATTTGAAAGTTTTCTGTAGCACATCAAACCATTTTTATGTCCCGCCCCATCCAGGCTGTGATTGGTCATTTGACGAAAAGTGAAATTGACAATCGATGTTATGAAAAGTTGAACACGTTTCAAAAAAAAGGCACCTGATATAGCTAAATATCCAGCTCTGTCTTTGTTTTTGTAACAAGCTGCTCAAGCGGCCACCGAGCGACTTGCCCATCGGGATCTCTCCCAGTGCTCCAGTGACTATCTGGTTTTTGTTCTGCCAGAGTTTCAACAACTGTCATATGATTGACACCAGCTTTGCATCGCGTCCTGCCCACCACTCGGGGCGGGGGTGAACAATAAGCTGTGCAGTGCACCGCGGCGGACGGTGGGGGGATTACAGTAGGTTGTAGTTACTTGCACATTGTGCTCGTAAATCATTTTTCTGGGTCGCACGTATCGATTTTTAGGGGCATATACGAGCAAAATGGTCGCACTGTAGAGCCCTGCAGTTATCTTCTATGGGTACTTTAGAGTGGCTTTGAACAAACAATGATGTCAGACTTGTTTTAAATTTAAACTTTCTTGCTGTTAACATTACTGTACTCCAATAGACATTTAACTGATAGCCTTTAGTGAAATCAGTGAAAACTGCATTTAGAAAAGAAAGAGGATGTACCTCCGAGGAGGATTTGGAGCCAGACTTGGTGCGGGACATGAAGACACTGAGCAGTCTCATGATGACCAGGTGAACTTCATTGATGGAGCTACGCTCATTCTTCTTGGACACGTCCTGCAGAGGAATAACATGGATTAAACACTGGGTAGGTATTGTATTTCAAAAGCATTCTTTATCATATTCGATGAAATTCTCTTAATGATTCATCACCAGGAGACTGTGGTTACCTTCTTGTGCATGCCAAGCTCAGCAATGAGCTGTGCTAGCAGGTCATCTAAGGCACCCTTATCCTTTTCATCCTCGCCATCCAGGTCAGAGGTCAACATGAGGATAACCTGCATGTACGGGATGGCTTGGACTCCACCTACATTGTGGAGCTGAGAAAGCTGCTGAAGCAAGCGCTCCAGTAGCATCAGACGAACCATGTGTAGCCTGACAAGAAAGACAAGATAAGTAATAAACATTTTTACTTCTACAAGTGAGTCTGCCATATTGGCCTTAATGTGGTGTTCTTTATGACGACAATGTACTTCTCCAAAAGAAGTACTAAATCTCTTTCCTCCCCTTAACAAGCAGATGTTTGTTGGCAGCAGAGCTTAAACTTGAATCTTCCTACGTATTCTAAAGTCCCGCCTTGCATTTGGGATGTCTGACCTGTTGCTTGTGTGAATGTCTCCCTCGGTCTCTCCTTCTCCCTCTGAGCCTTCACCTTCCTGCTGGGCTGTGGTGGTGCTGATGGCTCCAGTGCTGGAGCTCACACTTCCTGGACCCGCAGGGTGGCCCTCCACTGCTGTGTCCCCATATGCACTGCTGCGTCCTGACACTGTACACACAAATGCATGCAAACATGCAACTTAGCAAACGGGGAAACATGGTGTATAATAAGTAATAAATTAATATGTACAGTTTAAAGAAAGATGTCTGTAAAGTCGTAAGATACTTTATAATCTAACATTTCCGGGTCACTTTTTTTGTTTTTTTAAAATCACCCACCACTGTGCTCCCCCGCTACAGAGTCGATTGCAGAACCTCCACTCTCTGAGCCCACACTGCCGCCATGCTCAGCAGGGGAGGTCCGCAACGTAGAGCCATCAGTAGCAGCTGTGCTGCCCTCATCATCTGATGCCGGGGCTGAAATCATAGCAATAGCTGTAACAGTAAATACACCACGGTCATCTGGCCAGGATAGATGACTTTAGTTTGTACTTGTGCACCAAAATTGCAGTAAAGCATGCAGTACATTCAAAACACTTCAATCTGCCATTTTCGGGGGGGTTTTCCTATTGGGCCTATTGTGGGCATAATCATATGTAATTACTACCTACTTGAGCAAATGTGACAGACTGAAAAGAGGATAAACAATCCATTAAATTTAAAATAGTGGATTAAGACGTGCCACAGATTAGATTCCCATACTGGGAAAGTTTGGCCGTTTTAATCCAAAATTGTAGACAAAAATATTTTAATGTGTTATGGTAAGAATTTACTAGCCACTGTGACCTTGCAGATATAAAAACCTAGCTTCCTGCTGATCACATACTATCCGGAGGTGGTCTCTTTACCTGATGCGGTGGTGTCTGAAAGGGTGCCAGCATCCAGTGAAGAGGAGCTTGGGGCCTGGCCAGACAGGCCAAGGCTCTGAAGGCCAAGAGCACTGCTGCTACTGCCTAAAAATGTCAAAAATATGTATAGTACGTTAGCAGCACTGACCCAAAATCTTGCTGGTGCTTCACCTGATGCAGATTTGGTCAACCATTAATGAGGTTGAGGTTGATATTGAAAAAGGTGAAACATTTCACTTCGGAAGGTAGAACATTCACGTAATTCATGTTCACGACTATTCAGGTTAACTTGTGTCCCAAACTGTGTTTTTTTATTCAGTTGCAGGAGCGTTTCAATAACTGCAAGTTTCACTTTTGTGACAAGTGTTACAGGTACACAAAACTTAAAACTATTGCTTTTTAACTAAAATGCTAATTGTGTTGGTGTTATTATCTCCCCAAATTGCTATCAACTGCTCAGGGCTTTCCTGCTGCTCATAAGTCTTATTTTTAAGTTTAATCAACTCTGTTCTGAACAGCTGAGAACTGTTTCAGAACAGTGTCTAAATGTGGAGTGGGACCCCCAGGCAGTATCGGCTTACCAGAGCATTGCTTTATTTTGTATTTTCTGGCCATCTACCTTGTTGATCCTGCTGTAGGCTGAGAGCGATGGCCAGCTCTACCATAGTTTCATCATCTGCATCAGGGGGGATGTCCAGCATGGGGGGGAAACCCTCAGCTCCAGCCAGCAGAGCCTCCAGGGGAGATGGATTTCCATTGTTGACATTCTCTGCTGTCTCCAGGACCATAGACTCTGACTGAGGATGCAGAAAAACATTGGTGTTATTCATCTGTTCAACACACATCTTAAGTGAAAAAGTTTATAACTAAGGCATTTAAACATAAAGTTGAACACATATGTCAGGGAAATAAGAACGAGGTTCAACATCCGTTCCATTTCTCTGTGTAGGGTGAGTTTATTTTGAAACAATTCAATCATATCTTTGACAACTGAAAACAACCGTGCACGGTTCATTTGTGGCACTAAGCCACTCAGGAATTAATCATTACTACAATTACGATTGTGTTGTGCACAGTAAAATTGAGCTAAATAAACTGAACCATGTTTATTATCTGGGTCATCGTTATTTACTAAAAGCAGGATATTAAAGAAAGAGGTCTATTACATTCCACTTGCTTCCAGTTTCCTCTCACAATGTTAACAATGCAGGAGTAATGTCAAATATAACCCACACACTACATCGGCCCTCTTTGCTCACCACCATCTCAAAGTCACCATGGTCCACTTCACCCTGGTCTTGACTCTCCGGTCTACCTTCTTCTCCTCCAGTCAGCACTGATGACTGCATTTTGTCGTCTGCATCGTCGTCATCGTCATCATCCTTGTCCCCTTTTAAAGGAAATCAACCAACATGTTTTAGAGAACTGAATCCACTTGGTCATAGGAGCCCCAACATAGTTTTGAATCCTTTGTTTAGACATTCAGTTTGTTTTTTTACACATATCAGGCATTGAATGTGCATGCTGAAAACCTTTTAAAAACTATAATTGTCCTAATGCCTTGAAAACCAAACTATAAGAACTCAGGAGCAACAAAATCACCCCTTAATAAATACTCACGCACATCGAGTAACATACATTGAAGCTTTGATGTTTGATTGAAGCCTGTGCAAACTTACCCATAGGTGTGTTGGAGCGTGGGGGAGATGGAAGGGTCACATGTCGCCGTTTGTTTCTTGGTCGAAGCACTCTGATCAGAGCCTGCTTACAAGCAAAGCTCACAGCTACGTCCTGAAATTGGTTACACAACGGTTATCAGATGACAGTATGTCTATACTGCTTTTAAACTACAGTCAAGGTTACAGTTATTCTCCTAATTGTGACATTATCATCATGTCAAGTAATTTCCTGATCACTCAAATCCTGTTTATAAATAGTCCTGTATAATCAAATGTATTATAAGATAGGAATTAGAATGTTACAATGCTCAACAGCAACAGTAAAATGCTATGAGTCTGGCAAGTCCCAGGATTATTTGTCAGTGATCTCATGACTCATTCTCATGGTTTCTTGAATGCCAATTGAATTATGATTCTAGTGATCATTAGAAGAAGTACACTTACAGGGCACAGTAACATTTGCATGTAGATTTTGGAGGCTACATTGATGTAATCCAGTTCACATGTGCAGTATGCATGGATGATGTCCACCAAGGCATTTACTGTCGCTTCCACATGAGTTAAGCCTTAGATGGAGAGAAGAAAATCATATTAACACACTGCCCGTTTTCAGTTAGGTGTACAGTACCAAAATCAAATTAGTAGTTTTAGACAGTATACATAATGTGTGAACGCTCGACATAACACTTAAATGTGAGCTGACAACTGGTCACGTTCACGATCATATCAGTACACAATTTTCACACCCAGTCAACGTACTTGCAAACTTTGGGGTCCCACAGTTTGAACTTACCTGGCAGACAAGCAGGAGCAAGAAAGGCGTTCTTTGGTTTCAGAGCGTGGAGTTTCCAGAAGTTATTCATAAGCTGCGTGATGAAATTACAGCTTTCACTATCCACGTGTTTTTGTCCATCCTCTGTCATTTCTGGGTTAAAAAAAGAAAAGAAAACTAACATTACAGTGATTGTGTAACCACCACTTAAATCATTTAAACATAAATTGATATTTCCAAGTCATCCGATGTCACCAGCAGAATAGACTCTTACCAGAGTCCTGGTGTAATGACTTTGTTTCAGTGAAATGCACCAAGTTGTTGGGTCTCATCATTGCAATGGAGCGGGCCGTGATCACAAGCCTCTGGAAGACATCAGGGTCGAGCTCCCTCCCCTCACGGCTGCAGCTATTCAGACACTGCACTGCGTTACTCAACAAGGACTGGTCCTGAAGAGAGGAAGCAGGCAAGTGTTGCATTAGATCTTCATAGTGAGTGTAGAGGATGGGCATAACATTTAACACCTCCAAGTACTTGACTGCTTAGAATACCGTTTCTAACTTCATTATGCCCTGCTGTAGGTGTGGTTTCTGAAAAATCTGCTGTGTAATTTCAACATTTAATGGATTAACTGTGGATAAATGACAGCCACGTACTGCACTGCTGGCTACACACATTCACATAAAATTGCCAAACAATCATATTGGCTTACTTCCTTTACACAGGGTCAGCAGTTAAATACTTAATTCCACTGTTTGTGCGGTTCTCCATTTTCTCTGGCTCACTAACTGTTCCTTCTTCACTTACAAGTACTGTATGCCACATTTAATCTTTAACTTTAAGTAAATGGAACTTTTAATTAAATGAGTTTTGGGAGCTAATGATTACCAAACTGTCCAGTCACACGTGTTTTTTTGTACCTTGTGGTTGTGGTACGCAGTTCTACTGGTGTGCAGGCTGGCAAGAAGTCCCTTTGTCTGCTGCTGCACTCCTGCAGGCGTCGGCATGGACAGGAGTAGAGTGGCCAACTCCAGTGCTGCAGCCTTATTCTTCTCCTACATGAAGTTAAAGAAACGCAGTGAACAATGTTCCCTGAAGACCAGAACTTTTAACACAGGACTTTTCATTCACATATGTTATTACTTTTAAAAAGGCAAAGAATAAAATCTTCATCTGTTTTACCTTTTCACTAGAGGAACCTACTGCAAAGCAGCTTTCCAAAGACTCAAGAGAGCTGACCACCAACCTGAAATGAAGAAAGAAGATCAACACTGCTTCTACTAAAGAGTTTTGCCTTAAATCAACCAAACAAACAAAAGAAAGAGCAAATCTCAACCTCTTGTAGTTTGTGCTGATCTAAATGCAAAAACACTGAATGCAAGAATAAATGTTGTCAGGAAAATAAAATGATTTGGTTGTTGTTGTACAAGTGTGGAGATGGTGCATGGTATGTTCACAGTCTCAGGCATGGACACACAAACTGGCACACATGCACAAAACCACACAAACAAGCAGAGAAAGGGCAGTTACTAACCGGTCCAAGGTTGATAAGGACTCAGTTTCACAACTTTTTATTGTATTTTTGGGAGCAAAAGAAAAAGAACAACAAAAAAAAAGAGTGAGGATCACAGAAAGAAACAAGTGAAATTAAATGATTCAGTTGAACACAAGAGAAGCATGCAAGAAAAGATGACATCACGAGAGCCATGCACTAAATACTATTAAGAGAACCAAACCCCCATTATTAAAACTTCAGGCTTTTCCTCAACAACTCTTGCTATATAGCTGGTATAATTAAGGGTAAATATACACTAGGAAAGGTCAATATAGAGCAAATCTATCACATCTTTCACAGTATGTACTCTTTTCAATCTAATAATATTACAATGTAGTTAATTTTCTGGAAAACCAATTGAGAAAACTTATTAATTATTACTATAATTAAAATAACTGCAAAATGATCACAAAACAGTATTGCTCATCGATTTGCAATCCGTGTATGGTTCGTTCTTTGATTATTTAGTTTCAAAACCGAAACAGAAAATAAATTAAAATAAAAAAACAAGAAGTTGTTTTTTCTGTTTTAAAAATATTGATTTTGATATTTAATGTGTCCGATTTGTGTAGCTTTGTGTGTTACACTTGAGAAACTCGCAGCAAATACACTTGGGCGAGGGCGGTACCTGATTAAATGTAATTAAGATGAGTTTCAACATCAACATAGGCGGGTTTTTAGTTAGAAAAACAGGAGGCTCACCGTTCAGTTTGTAACTCACTACCAACTGGGACAGGAACATGAACGTCTCAGAAGCTGCATGAGAATACTCTGTTTTTAAGATTTCTTCAGTATCAAATTAATTCAGTGATAGTTGTCAGTACATCCAGTGGTACACAGCAAACATGAACTGTTATTAGTTAAATGGGAGAGCTGTATATTAACGACTCTTACGGATTACAAGGTTCGGGTAATTTTCATTCAGCCTCTCTACAACTGTTTCGACCTGAGCTTTATTTTCTTTGTGAGATGGAAGAATTTAGAAAGTTGCGCGGTACTGCGGAGAGCATCCGACCGCTGTCCAGTGAGCCGGTTCCACTGGCAACACAACCCATTTTAGGTCTACCAGAGAGGGAGCGGGGAGCTGGACCATATAGGGCGAGGGAGGGGAGGTCGCAGGAGAGACCTAGTGTACTAGTGTGCGAGGGTTGGTGATCATTCCCTTTGGTTGGATGAAGCCCGACGCAGACCGCAGCTGTTGCAAACAACGGGCGCACGTGTATAGCAGCCAGTTAGTTTGAAGTATGGATACAACACCGGACAGAACAAAACACAGATTTGGTTTTGAAACCAATTAATCAAAGAACGAACCATACACTGATTATTTGCCCACAAGGGTTTTATACACCCACAGTTTTAAAAAGGATGGACGTATTAACGGTACGGTAAAATCTGGCTGTGGAGATAAAAAGGTAGTTTAATAAAGAAATGACACAAACTAGGCCATTCAAAAGTCACACTCTCTCATCAGATCATGATTGTGGTAAACTGAACTACAGAAGAATTGTAAATGCCAACAACTTTATGAACTGCAAAGTGGAAAGCCCCTACCTCTCCAGCACACTGCCGCTGGTGGTGGTTGGGGTGGCTATGTCTCCATCAGAGGCGCCGTTGCCCTGGTTGAGGTTGGGACTGCAGACATTGTTAACAGAGGCAGAGGAGAAGTCCTCTGGTGGATCCTCCGGCCAGCCAAACTGCTCCTTGGTTTTACCGTAGATTTTGATTGAATCAAGCATGGTGACCCCAGCTGGGTCAACAGATGCTCCAACTTTAGGAAAAAAACAAACAAAAAAAAACAGTAAGATGAAACTACATCAGAAAATGTTTTCCACAGTCTGTAGCAAATTTAATCTGATCCAAGTTAAAGGAACAGCTCAGTGCAAAATAAATGTTAGGGCTGCACAATTTGGAGAAAAAGTCATATTGCGATTATTGTGGACAATTTTGCGATTATAATGGAACAAATGGTTCTATGAGTCTACTTGCTTGATTATCAAGAAATATACACAAAATACAGACTTTGAAATGTTTATTTCTCAACTTGAACAAAGTAAAACACTAAACAATATTTATAACAAGATAAATATTCTTTGCAGTAAGCTATTGCATACAATGCATTAGTCTCATTAATAATTTATTGTGCTGCACAAACACTTCAGAGACAGAGTCAGCTCATGCTCTTTTTGGACCAATAAACTACATTACTTCCAGTGTTTTGAAGTAACAGCAGTAAAATATTCTTAATTTTAATAACATTCAGTGGACTTTCAAAAATGCTGAGATATTATACAGCAACACAACTTTTATTTTGTAGTGAAATTTTACTTAAAGGGGTTTGTCAAAGCAATTTCATTCAACCATTTAAGTATTTTGGTGTTGAAAGATTGGAGGGATATGCAAAGAATCCAGATATGTAACGCAAAATATTAACATTCACATACTGTGAATGTTAGTATTTTGCGTTACATATCTGTGTGTTGTGCTTTTAGTTAAATCCTGTAACTTACATCAAGAAACCACAAAAATGATTTGGTAAATAATAATAGGTAATACACATAAATGGACTACTGCTCTTACTAAAGATGGAGAGCTTCTTGTCAGCCTGCAGGGCCTCCTCTCTGGTGAAGGGAAAGTCGAACCAGCGGGCTCTCGTCAGGTTTATCTGCATGGTGCGGCCAAAGACCTCCACATAGGAAGGAGCCCTCTCAATGGCCTGAGTGCCCACCTGCACCCGCATGCCCGTCATCACCATTGAACTGTTGTTGTTGACCGCTTCCACAGTGAACCCCCCAGGCTAGGAGGAAACAACCAGAACCATGACAAAATGTTTAAGCATAAATTGTGAAATGCAGGTTCAACTTTGGATGCATTCTAATGCTCGAGTACTCTGTTATGTTAAATTGCATGAAGGTAGATGGCAAAAAGTGCTGGCATATGATGTGCATATTAACATACCAATCTTTACACATCTACAGTTCAACAGAGTGTTTAAGTACTTATGAACATATACTCAGAAGATTCATATATGTGACACTATTATCAACATCAGCGCATAAATCCCGTTAAAAATGATGGTACAATCTTTCCACCGCTTCTACTCTTCACAGATTTTTTTGCTGCTCGCTCTACAATCTCATATACTTTGAGCTTTTACTGTATAAAGTATAAAATAAAAACACATGCATGGCTCACGGTGGCAATGAAAAGCACAGTAGTCTACTGCACACAGAATCATTATGTTTAAATGCCCTTACCTTTGTGTTGGCCACATACATCCCAGTGGAGTTGAGCCTATGTTTGATTTGCTGTCCATTGTAGACCTGTAGCAAGTCATTGCCCCCAAACTCCACCTCTGTCAGCTGCTGGTTGTGTTCAAAGAAGTCCACTGGGAATGTCACCTGACTGGAGGTCCGGGTGGCTGAAAGTAAAATCATTACATTCAAATTTGAAAGTAGTGTGAATGGTTCTGTATCAATTGGTCTACTGTGTACACCAATAATGATCCTGAGGAGGCACTAAATGTATTTACAGAAATTTCAATGAAAAAATGTGAACAGCAGCACCTTGACATTAATGATAGATAACGAAAGCCAAAATAACATGCATTCATGAGAGAACAAGTTATGGATAAGGGTAACAATTCAAATGTTATTTTGGTAAATAAACAGCCATTGTCTATGTGTGAAGATCACATATTAGTTTCTTTATCATCTATGTAGGGATCCATTTATTTACATTTTCTTGTGATTAAAAAAAAAGAATTGCACTTAATTTGCCTCAGACTCACTAGTAGCAGCAGCTTTGCGCTTGCGGACTGGCTTCATAATACTGATGCCACAGCTGGGCTGCAGCGAGGGCTGAAGCCAGTAAGAGGTGTTGTCCACATTGGCCATGTAGATTCGCAGGCTTCCATCCTCACAGAGAAGAATCATGGTCGTACGCTGTTGCTCGTTACTGGCAGTGTGTCGGATAGCTACCATATCTTGAATCTGCACAAAAGGAAACATGTATGAATGTTAACCTTCAGAAATAGCAAATAAATCAACCCCAGTGGGTGACACATTTGATAGGGAAACATCACAGACAACCTTGACTTCAACCTTCGTTGGATACACATTTAATGCTGCAATTTTATGCTTAATTATCATGTTTCATATTTGTGTGTTTTATCCATGTGCAAATAAAGTGTTACTACTTCCCTGAAATGCATGCATTGGTTTTCGGACATAATGTAAAAAAAAAAAAATCAAAAGCTTTATTTAGTTTGTATATACTTCAAAATGGACATGGATGCAAAGCTGAGGCCGCACTACTTTATGCACTACAATACACAAGCAGAAAATGATCTGTGTGAACACTTATGAGAATAGGAGACTAGAATAGAGGACTGGAATGGGAATACATGTGATGTCACCACGCTTTTAGGGCATTTTTTTTTTCCATTTTACACACTGTTCCACATCTGTACAGCAAGTGGCCATTACCTTGGCTTTGGCTGGCAGAGTTTTAATCTCTTGGATGAGGAAGGTGTCTGGCTTGACCATGATGACCAGTGGTATGCCTGTTGTCTGCTGCACACAGCACACCAGGCCTGGGTGGTTCATGACCTCAGACCACTGGCACAAAGCAGGTGACATCTTATTGCTGCCACCATTAGAGCTAAAGAAGGTAGGAGGGCAAGAGGGAGATGGACACACAGTTAGCTCTTCCAGTTACCCATTACATATCACCAAATCCAGAGCAGCGGCAGGGATGTGGAGAGACTGTATATGGTATGGAAGAAGTGTTACCCTTTGACGTTGATGGGGAAGAGCCTCTGCACATCTGTGGTGCTGCGGCTCACTGTGGCAGCGAAGGACTTTCCCTGGCTATAGCTGAAGAAAAGCATCTGAAGCACATGGGAGTAATAGACAGACACACCACCGCCGGCTACCTGCCCGTTGCTATCCTGGAGGCACACAGAAAGAATTTATCTCAATATTGCTTTCTGCCATTCAGAATTATCAAGAAACCTCAAACACTGATATGAAGCGGTGTGTAAACATGAAATCAGTCAGCAGGAATGTAGGGCTGGATATATTTTTAGCCAACAATGACATATTTTGATGTTGACGTAATAATATTTTGTATAACATAACAAAACACCATAGATTTAGTACACATCCCACTTACTTTCAAGTCTTCGTGGTTTATCTCCAGTACATTTGTGACATAGAAAGGGCCATGTTGGGCACTGCTGGAATCGTCCATGAGCTGGGTGTACATGTAACCTGCTGAAGACATGATGGCAATAATGTTCTTCCCTTCCTCATTGAAAAGGAAGGTAGCATCGCGTATCTTGGAACTCGGGAGCAGGAAGTAGTACATGGGACTCAGGGCATCCACTGATAAGTCATAAATCTGTACAGGAAGGGAGATAAATTGAAAAAGACAAAATTGAAAAAGTATTACTTTTGCAACATGCAAAAGCAGCACTGTTAGTTACATGTTTAGAACTTAACCAAATTAGAAAAATGTAATCAAATCACCAATAAACGCTTCATTCTCATAACTTAGGGTACTTATAAAGTGTCTATTGTCTTTGAATACATACCTTGACAAAGTCAGCCGTGATAATGGCAAGTTCAGTCTGCGAGCCCGGTAACCAGATGGCTTTGATGATGAAGTTGCCAGTAGCCAGTTGTGGGTGCAACACCAGATGATCTGACACAGAGCCTGTGCTGCTGAAGGTTAGTACATGGCAGTCCTGGGAAGAAAAAAAAATGAAAGAACTAAGAAAAAACAATCATATACCAAATTCCTACATATTAGCCGTTCATTAAAAAATAGAAGTCTCCTTACCTAAGGTTAGTGTGAACAGCTACTCTAATTCTATCATGACTTGTCACAAGCAAAATAACATTGTTGTCTCTAGTGTTTGAATTTTAATAGGTTTATTTGCACACATGAAATTAGAACGTTGAACTTTTTTGCAACAGGCCCCAATGAACTTAAGTTATGTTATACAGCTAACATGTTTAATCGGATATTTTAAAAAAATAAAACTAAAATGTAATCACAGTTCAAATTATAAAAAATAAAAAGGTAATTGTTAACAAAACAATACATTTTTTAAAACAAAACATACTAAAAGAGTCATAAACTCATTTAAAAAGTGTTTACTGAGGTAGTAAATCAGCTGATAAGTAGCAACATTTTACCATCATTTTTAATGGAACCAGACTTCTTCTTTTGAAACCAGCGGACTCGCGCCCTGCTGGCCGTTATAGAGAATGCAGTTTTAAGTTCCGTCTGCATGGTTTCACTTTGAGACCCAGAGGTCGCTGCTTGATTGAGATTAGAGAAATAACATTTGACAGCCACTCGTCACCTAACTAAAACTCTGGATTGGACAGCAGTGCCTGCCATGAGCTGCAAAACAACTGCAGGATGTTGAGTTTCTAATTTATTTATTTTTTAAATACTCATGTTTCTGCACTGGCCCGATCTGGCCAGTGAGTTGCTAGTTCAACTCTCCCGATGTTACTTTTTACTGGCCCCGGGCCATCGAGCCACCGTCATTGTCAAGCCCTGCAAACAAAACAGAAAAATCTTAAATTTACAAGAAGCTGGTTTTCTGACCTTGAGGCCGCACACAGCCAGATAATCTTCATTACAAGGGTTGCCTGTGAGACTGAGGACTGTGAAAGGGACTGGTGCAGAGGCCAGACGGGTCAGTGTCAGCTTCCTCTTGCTCGAGTCAGCTTGTTTCAGAAGAGTGGACAGCTGCAAAACTGTTATCTGTCAAGCGGGAGATGGAAAGAAAACGGTTATGGTTAGTTTTCAATAAGACGACAATGCATACTGGCGATGATGGCAATTATAAAAGCAACAAACACAACATGAAAGATGACCCAACAGAAATGCTCATTCAAGGGTGTAGAAATGAACCTTATACTGAGTTTATATTCTAAATTTATCGAATTTATATTTATATTACAAAAGTTTGACACCTTGTATTTACTGTATGGAATGATATGATGATTACATGGACAATATCTTGAATTGAAATTTGAAACCATACAGCATTAACAAAAGAGCAGTTTTTTTTTGGCTCCATTTTAACTCAACTAAAGGCATACAAAATTAAATAAAATAATTAAATTATTTATATTATTATTATTTCAGGATTTCAGTTCACAGATTTGTAAAACTTACTTTTCCCTTTTCATGGCTGACTGCAAGGTGCTGGCGGCGGCCGTGGGGTGAAGACAGGACACACATGGCAACACGGCGCAAGACATGTGCACTAATGAGCTGGCGTATAGTTTGTCCCTGGTCACCACTGTAGTTCATCCTCACATTCTCAAAAGCCCCTTCCTGAGAGCCGAGCGTGGGCACCTGAGGAGAAGCGCAGCAATTTACATACACTGTAGTTTCTAATCAAGTGGTTACTTTTTCTAACCGCTCCAAAATGTCCAGGCCTTCATACCATTAACTGGTCTGTCATCTCCACACTTTTGTCCTGAGTATGCAGTTCATTGAGGGCTTGCTGAGCCCGGCTGCTGCTTCCCACTGCTGATGCCTGCTGAAAGTTGGTCTGGATGGCTTCCATGAGAAACATGAGCATCTCCAGAATGACTGCTGCAGTGGACGATCCCATCTGTTGTGGCGAAAGAGAGCCAAGAGCTTGAGTCACGCAGTGCATATAAAATAAATATTAAATACATCTGCTTTAAGAAGTGCAGTAATGTCATTTGAACAGTCTTTGTATCTAAAACAAAAAGACACAAGACAGACAGAGACACAGACTTTGTGATGAATCCAGAACAACTAAAAATATTTTCTCTCACCACTTGTGCTAGCAACTCTTCCTGGCAGCCCTCGATGCTCTTGCACACACTCTTCTTAGGTCTGTCTTCATCACCAGGTTTGCCATCACAGATGGTTACCTTGCCCTTGTCTGAGGGTGAGGCATTCTGGTGGCGGATAGCACTGTCAGGCATACGCAGCTCACTCTGGAACGCAGAAGCCTCTTTTAGAGTAGAGCCCATACCGCTGCTGGGGCTGCGTTTGACCAAAGCCTGTGGAAGGTGTGACACAAATAAGAGCAGTGAGAACCACAACACCGCATATATAATCAATAAGCATCTCTTAAAGCATCTTTTTTTGTTTAAATCTTTACAATTTGGATAACCTGCTTTTGTTTTCACTTTGCTAGCTCCTCCACATTGTGGAGTATATAGATAGTTAAAAAGGAGAGATTGTGTTGGATGGCGGTGCACTTTATCTAAACTGCCTCCAAAAGCAAACAAAAATCATGGATTGACGAGACTTGATATGACTGGAACAATCAACTGTTCTGGTAATTGGAATTTGCTGCATATTAATACAATATACTTTTACTTTGTTAACCCACTGAACAAATCTAATATGAGCCACTGTAATCACAAAACTGACACAGAAGATGAAAACATAGCAAACCAAAAGAAAGAATGCAAAGGCCTATTATATTTCTTATCAAACTAACAGCAAACTGAAGGCAGAATGTAGTTGATGGTTTGTTTATCATCACATGCACATTCAAAAATCCATAATATAAGATTAACTAGGAAAGCTGGCCTTTCAGTAAACAAAATGTTGACAACAAACATAGCATGATTTCTCTAATTCTCTGGCCACGTGTGTGGGCTAGCTATAACCCTGACAAAATGAAATGACTGGATGGAAGTCAATGGGGGAATGACTTGCAAGCCAAAGTTACCGCTGTTGTTCTCTTCCCATGATGACCTGAGGTATTCGGTCTCACCTGGCAGCTGCCATCCTCTTTGGCACCGCAGTCACAGAAGAAAGAACCATATTTGGCATAGGAGATCTCATGGTCTTTGTGACAGACCTTGGCGCACACTGTGCACACACCTACCCCATCCACCATCTTACAGGTGTGACAGTGGTACCTAAAGAATGAAAAAGGACCAGGACAAGACTGTGTATAGTACATCAACAACTTAGCAATGACAGAATGTCACCTGCATACTTCTACAAGGCATTTTAACTCTAAATCCCATTTGTGTATGTTCATGACAGAAACAAACAAATATAACCACATTCCAGAGTTCACACACCAAAAACCTTCTAGGTGTTGCTTCCAGGTTTAGCTTCGACAAAGAAAAACCTTTGTTGCATTAAGGCATGCTCACATGTAGGGAAATTACATTAAACACATACCAAACAGTTTAATCAGTAGTACTTTACTAGTTGCCTTCACTATTAGCAACCTAACACATTAGCACAGGAGCAACAAAACATGCTGCTTACAGAAAATAGGCTATAAACACAATGACTAGTTGTTACTTTTCCTTTCATATACATAACACTGAAGTATGGCCTTTATATTTTATTTAAACAAAAAAATACAAGTGTACAAAGAACTTTTCTGACTCCTGTAAATCTACTGTATGTAGGTCTTTAGATCTTTATAGCCCAAGATTTTCTTATTTATTCTGAGTTTTGAAAGGGTTCCTGTGTAGCTACAAGGCTGTTACACCTGAGAATAGATAGAGGTGTAACGGCCCTGTAGTCTACACCAAACCTACTAAATACATTAACTTCATCATGAAAAAATAAACAACAATAAAAAAGAAAATCACAGGGATTCTTTACCAGTGCTGGTTCATGAACTCCTTCTGAGTAATGGTGAAGGTGCAGAGCTTGTTGCAAAGAGAGTCTTCATCCTGTCAAATGATGACAAACAAGTCAAGATGGGTTGTTCATTTAGCAACTGAGCATAAAATGAGTAAAGCGATTAACTTACTTAAATATGTTTTAGTGAAAAAAAGTGATAAGGGCTTTTAACATGATATTGCCAGTCTATTGCATATCACAATATGCATTACAGTCTAAGTATACGGACTCAGCTGATTGGGTCTCTGAGACTCTTCGACAAGACAGGCTATTAGAAGAAATGGGAACACATGTAGCAAAGTAACTAACACAAAGTCAGTCATAATTTTGCTGCTACAATTTTTTCAGCTCAGTTAAATCTTAATTGTTTTATTTCATTACTTCTTCTAACCCCACAGGCTTTACCAGAGGAGAGAGAAGCAAACATTTTAAATGCGACCAGCATTTTTTTTTATTTGATTTTATAAAGTAAAAAACTACGGGAGATTTACGGGGAAATATTTAAACGGGAGGATACTGGGTGAGAATGGAAAAATATGAGAATCACAGGGAAAACGGGAGGGTTGACATGAGAGGAGTAGAGAGGAGTGGGGATAGGCTACATACACAACTACTACAGTTTTTAAACAGTTTTATAACTAATACGATCTCCTTCCGTTTTAGCTGCGTATCAGAGTTGATCTACGTCCATATTACAATGACAAAAACACGCCATCTAGTGGCCGTTCACATACACAGGGCAGGCCGGTGTAAACATGAAGCAGAGGGTCTACTCCGCATTTGCAGAAGATTTGGCGAAAGAAGAAGGTAATACAGACAAATAACCACACCATTTTTTTTTGCATTGACGAACGACAACGAAGTGGAACTATTACTGAAAGCAACATGGGAGTACAAAGAGACGGAAAACGGACAGGGAGTCGTAAAGTAAATACGGCGACATGCACAGTACAAGTTTTTTTTACACAGTAATAAATATACCGAAACTAAATCTCTGTCAGTTGCATTGTGTTTTTGCTTTGCATGACTGACAATTCCGAATCAGAAAGTCAAATGTGAGTGTCTGTGTCATCATTTTATAAAGTCCTCCGTTTTTGCCCACGGATTTGTCATTTTAATCTGGACGGAGGCGGAAACATAGCAAAAGATCTCCATTTTAAAATGAAAACAGAGAGAGAGAGGCAGTCAGCTGATTGAGTAAACCTCTCTGCATCAGGAAATTCATACTGAAGGATAGTGTTGTAGTCAAGACCGCCCAAACCGAGACCAAGTCAAGACCAAGACCAGAGTTTATCGAGGACGAGACAAGATCAAGACTTTTAGGGGCTGAGAGCAGTCGAGACCAAGACCAAGGGAGGGCTAGACCGAGTCAAGACCAAGACCAAGTTCTCTGCATTGCATGGCACGCAATAAAATGTGGAACGAGATCATACGTACTTCTCAAATTGATCTGAAAGATCCACATTCCCATTAAAACACCCACATACAAACACTAAGAGCTGAAATCAATGTTAAGCATCGCAGGGAGGGGTGACAGTCGTTAATTAGGGTTATTGGTTGCATTTGAAGCAATATGTTTTACTTACGTTCAAAGTTAGGATGTTAACAAATCAGACAATGCAAAAGCAATTTGACATTCCTGAAGTTATGGTCTTGGTCTTGTCTCGGACACTGAGGAAGACCAGTCGAGTACAAATGCGGTCGAGACCGAGACAAGACCATCAAAAAGTGGTCTTAAGACCGAGACAAGACCAAGACCATCAAAAAGTGACCGGTCTCGAGTACTACAACACTACTGAAGGATCGGTCTCTCTCTGCCTGATGCGCTTTGGGTCAAGACAACTGAACTCTGGTAGCGGGCAGGTGTGTCTGTGAGATGAGCATGATCGCGACAGTTCCACACGATCGCTCTGGCTTGTTGCTCCTCTAGTCTGATTGCGGCTCAACTGTCTTTGTAAATGATTAACTGGCCACATCAATAGCTTCCTGTCTGAAAAGGACTTTGGTTCTAGCTGGCTTTGAAAACTGCTCTGACTGCATAGTGAAACCATTTTGATCAGATGATACAATAATCGCGGGAAATTTGTCCCGCGATTATTGTATCATCTGATCAGCTTTTCTGATCAGCCTTTTTAGAGACCACCGATCAAACTAGTTAAAGCCAATAACGGCCGATTAAGATTGGTGACCGATCAATCAGAGCACCCTTAATGTTTCTGTTTCAGGTGGTTAGTCATAAAGGGATGAGATCTCACAGAGTCCTCTGCCTGGGAATCATCCTCCTCTACTGCCAGTTCCTCCACCCAGTCCGAGTCCACTTCCATGGCCTTCTCTTCTCCCTCCATCAGCAGTGCTGTAGTGCCTTGGCCACTGCTTTGGCGCAGGGCATTCATCACATCAGCCAGATAGGAGATGATGTGGCACGAGCATTCCAGCATGCTGGCATGCTGAAATCAAGGAAGAGGTGCACATCAAGTAGCTGGATCAAGTCAAAATAAGACACTTCTGGGGTAACAAACCGAAATATAAAAATGTACCTTTCCTTGGGTCAAGTTTGAGCTCACTTTTTCCACAACGTTCTTCTGTGTTAAATACTTCTTGCTGCAGGGAAAATGTTTTGTCATTTTTAAATAAACAATCGGACATTTAAGATTGTATTGCTGCATGATAATGGCTAAGGGGTTAGGTCGGCCAATGCAAACTTTCAATCCATGGTAAATAAACTGAGAGTCCCTTTATCAAGCATTTTTTCCTGGCGAGTTTAGCCCTAGTACTGATACCAAAAAAATCATGCAGTTCCCCCTGATGTAAATTAAATCAGGGGAACAGCATGTCTGTGAAACTGATTTCTTACCATCTGGTTAGCCAGTCGATAGCTGCCCTGTGCAGCTGCAGGTGGCCAGCTCCCTGTCCGGCGCTGGCAAGTGTGGCCATGATGACCATGAGCTCTGGAAAGCCTGTTCCATCACCGTTGGCCAGCATGTCTGTTGCCATGGGAATAAGGGTGCTGAGGAGGACGGTGCAAACTCCTTCGCCCACCTGGCTGTTGTCACGCACAATATGAGTGGTGAGCACCTGTAGAAGCTGTCGGTTTTCTTGCACTATTTCCAACTGCTCTGAGTCCTTCGGTGGGGTGGCGGTCATGCGCGTCAGCCAGGACTGCAGACGAGAGGGCTCCACACAGGCCAGCTGGGCCAGCGTGCCGCACAAACACAGCAGGCTGGGGTTTGGGCTTTTCTCAGCTGGGTATGATAAGGTTACCATGACATTTAGACTTTTTGAAAAATCTGATGCATCTGCAGCTTTAAAGATTTCTAATTAGATTTTTGACACTTTCAAGGCATCAGTATGCTTCAAATAAAGTGTTTGTTGGATCATCGAATAATCAGCAACAGACAATCAGACAAGCACGCCTACTTTTACGCAGCTGTCGGGGGCAGGTGTGCAGAGGTGACAAAGCATGCAGCAGTTAAACTTTTCTCTCATGCTACTTTTTTAAATATTCTTTACACAAGTACTTTTGCCATTTCTTGTATAGTGCAACACCATGAAAGAAGAGACACAGTCTGAATGTGTGTACATCTTTTGTCTCTCACACCTTTTTCACAGCACACTGTTCACCCGGCATTTAAATGTGGCAATTCGGAACAGCACTTAAACACTTTTGACATTACATATGGTCAGATGACAGTTGGTATAACCCAGTCCATTTGAAGCATACTTTTTTTCTTGATTGAAATTACACTTTCAACATTAGACTTACTGAGCTGGAAGAGCTTGGTGAAGAATTTCAGCACCCTGTTGCAGAACTTTGCTGATAGATTTTCATTGGCTGTCGCCATCATAATCTGGACAAGCTCACCACTGAAATAAAGTAGCACAAAATAAGTGAGGTAGCCGTACATCTGTGTAATAATGCAGCCTGTGTTTTCAGTTGAGCAGGTACCTGAATGAAAAGAACTCTTCCATGGCCTTACGGACTTGACTGCTCTCAAGCTGCTTTTCAAGGTACTGAAGGCATTCCTCAAGAACAGACTCATCCAAACCACTAAAGAAAATAAAAGATCAAAAGGTTATTAAGAGCAGTGAGACTCAACCAAACACTAAATAAGCTGGCTATTAAACAAAAACAATATGCACAGTGAGTCATTATTCTCAGTGGGTTCAGCACTACCAACACCTGTTTAACAGCACACAGTGTTATTGATTAATGCAGGTTTCATTACATATCATGTCACACATTGCTCACCTGGTGGGGTCTGCGTGATTGGCAATGATGTTGTAACACCCGGTCACCAGACGCTCGTAGATGCGGGCTAGGAAGGCATCTGACTCCGATGGTCCGAGGATGCGCTCCAGTGAGGTGCTGCTGATCTCAGCCACACTTTCTGTGCTGCTCTCCAGGAGGAGGGGCAACAAAGTGCGCACAACCTGCGAAGGATTCAGCTCCTCTGTGCTGAAGAGACAAACATACAGCAATGTTAACAGAACAACAGGATTTCCATGAATTAATTCTATGGATCACATACCATTTGTTATATGTGAAATGATTAAGATTATCAACAGGACTGGACAACCACTTACACAATGAGGTCCCCAGTGAGGCGGACCAACGAGAGTAGGATGTGTTTAAGAGAAGAGGCCAGAGGCAAGGACTGACAACTCAGTGTGCCCAGGTGAGCTGCCTGGATGGCGCTGATATAGCTCTCAGATGGAATGGTATCATTGGCAAAGGCATTTCGCTGAGAAATAAAAAACATCCCACCAGATTATAATTCTTACAATTGTTGGTACAACCATTTTTCAAATGCTTTAGATATATATTTTCTATAATAAAAATGAGCAGCCTAAGTAATAAATTCAACCAGATACAGATAGGAGAGTGCATTACATCTGATGTTTAAAATTGTAAGTTTAAACAAATACTACAATTCCATTGAAATAAATAAAATAAAAATAATACACAGACATTTAAAATCTAAACAACAAAAAAAATGAAGTTGCTCAGAAGATAGCTTAGCCAAAGGCGACAGCAGAGTGAGGATTTAGCATTTTGAGGTTGAGAACTGGAGCAGGTGTTAAAAAAAATTTTAATTTATACATCAGCCTTCAAGACAGACTAGGTCAATTACTTAGTACCTATCTGCTGTCAAAATTAGGTTAAAAAAACCCAAAAACATGAGTAGATTGCCTACTCTCCTTACTTAGCTTGCTCACAAAGAGGGACAGAGTCAAACTGAGCCATAAGCAACAACTTCACTCACGTACCCATGAGCCAATGTTGGGGAATTCATTGGTGTGGATGCTGTTCCAAGTCTCACATATTGTCTGTACAGCTGATGGCAAGTTCTGCATAATACTGTGACCTGTGAAGTTTCATTAATAAGTGCAGGTTAAAACAGTGAGTGTAGAAAAAGTTGTGTAAGTGAATGTACTGTTTAGGAGTAATTCCTTCACATACCAAGTGTGTTGGCCTTGCAGCGGGTGGAGCCAATGGACAGAACTGCAGCATAACCTTGGAGCTTGGCATCTGTAAGCTTGTTCTCCCCTTCCTCTGGGATGTTCATTAGCAGGTAAGACCTGGTCACGACAAGTTCGGTTTTTGATTAGGATAAAGGGATGAATGACACACCCATATTCACTTTTTGGATTTAACTACTGAAAAATACTGTTTGGCCTTGTGCATGTATTAGACTGCAACACTCTTTTTAAAATTCCCATCCTCATTATATGATACTTTCAAATATTTTAACTAAGTTCAGTTTCCCTAGATTTTTACTTTCCTCGGATAACTGTGACCTGGATGAGAATCTTCACAGACATCCGTTTATAATGCTTCTAATGACGGACTGCATTAAAAAGTCCTCAAGTCAGGGATGAGATTACACAAAAACATTTTTAATCTTCTGGCTAAAGTGGATAAGCTTTAGCCAGAAGATAAAGCAATATTTAAACAAATCCTACAAATGTAATCACATCCTTCCACAGTATTCCAGCTAGACATAATGCATGAGCTGACAATTGTCTGATGCTCAGTGTTAAGCACAAGTGCAGAAGTTAAGAGTGATTCCTTTCTCACCTTGTAAAGGCTGTGTAAACATCAGTGAGCTGCAGTGCGGCAGGCAGCAGGTTCTTTGTGATTTCTGATGATTTGTGGGTGTCTGCCTCAATGGCAACCTTAGACAAATGGTCATCTAGGGAAACCTGCACTTTGGAGATGACTGCATCCAGTGTATAGATGGCTTGTAGAGAAGGTAACTGATGAAGTGGAAGGATGACATTCGGGTCTACACTGGAGAAGGTGGAAATCTGCAACAGAATCAAGTCGTCAAAGACTGGCAGTAACTGTGTTCACACACGTTGTCATGAACAAAATTTCAAAACCTTTCCATGATTTTACAAGGACCCATATTAAAATGTCAATGACCACCTATAATTACAGGAAGAGAGCTATAGCTGTGTTTAAAACTTAGTGTGGACAGCAATCATACACAAGTCAACAGTGACTACATTATAATCATTACCTGTCTGGCAATGTACTCCTCTGCTAGCTCTACGTCGTATTTAACGGTGCTGCACTTAGCAGCCGTCGTCTCAACCAGAGAGGCTGCTTGGTCTGCTTTCATTCCCTGCTTCACCAAGTGTTCCTGTCAGTAATGAAAATGAAAAAGGACTCAAATATTCCATTACAGCATTAAAGACACAGGATATTGTGTAAATCAGAAATTAAGTAGTCAATCATTTCAGAAATGCAAATCTGCAGCATCCTGTTTCAACTGATTTGTTTGAAAATGTAAATAAATATGAGTAGAATAATCACATCATCATAAACTCTTCTATTTGACTATGGCCATGACACAATTTCAAATGTAATATTTTTTGACATCATGTATTTGTTTTGGCATCATTCATGCTAACTAGCATGTATGACTGTCAGGTGTTAACAGACCTTGATCCAATTCACGTAGGTAGACACCCGCAGACGTGAGGACCATCGTAGGGTGTGCAGGATGTCGCTCTCACTGGGATCGCTACAGCCAGTCTTTAGCTGCTCCATGTAGGCCTTCGATGGTGGTAAAACCCCCAGGATCCTCCACAGTACAAGGAAGTAGTACTGAAGGGAACATGCCTCCTGTGCAGGGTGATAAAACATACATGCACTGTTTTCCAATCGGCACTCAGTTAATGTCAGGGCTGAAGTCTGTTGCTGTTTAGTTACTATTAAAACACTTCCTGATGGTTCTTCACATTAAAAGTAGTGATGCACCGAAACGAAATTGTTGGCTGAAGCTGAAATGATGAAAAACTTTCCCGAATATCAAACAAGGTTTTTTTGTTTAGGTGGATTTACCATAAAGGCTTGAACACGTGTGCACTCCAAATTTAGGCGCAACTAGCTTTATCACCTTCTGACAAACGACTGACAGAAACACTCTAAGCAGTTCAGACCTTTTGTTGCCCTTTCTAAGAAGTCAACCACACATGGAGTGGATGTGCTAGCATACAGTCAACGTAACTGTTTGGTAAAATTTATTCAGTCTTTCAACTTATTAGGTTTTACACCAAAAGTGCTTTTTTGTGCTATTTTCGGCCGATTAATTTAGGTTGCCAAACATTCGGTGCATTCCTAATTAAAAGGCTTTCAAAATCAAACAACTGGAAGGTTTTTATTTAAAGTTAATTTGCAAAGTGAATGATGAAGAAATGGTGGAGCCACAAAGAGCTGGTAACTTGAAACGCTGGGGACAACATGAGCTTAAAGTAGTTCAGGGCAACTGTGATGCCGCCTGCATCACGGCCTTGTTAACCAATTTACACAATTCATGGTTTGCTCATGAGGTGTTTTCTCACCATAGGAGTGATGGGCTTGTTCTCCTGTCTTCTTGCTGTGTCAAACTGAGAGCCTGCTACCAGGAGTGAGATGAGCCACCCGTACAGGTCATCGTATTTAACTGCGCCACTGAACAGCTTAGGAAAGACCTACAAGGCAAGAAGAAACGTTATGTTTGAAAACAGTGAAGGACATTATATTTTTGTATACTTATTTATTAGAGATCAAAGTTTCACCTTGCTGTCCAGTCTGCTGATATCATCTTCAGATGCCTCAGGGGACAGAACGCAGTAGAATTTGGGCTGAACATTTGAATCTAAGATGGAAATGCATGAAATCAGAACATTATTTTCTAGGACGAACATAGCCACATCCTCTTCACAAAAAAAGAAATAAGAACAGACAATATGAAATACACGTGTTTGTTTATTGCATCTCCTGTTGTTTTTAAGTTCGTCTTTTTTCAATAATTTTGCAATATTTCACGCAGACACCTAGCACAAACTGCAATGTTTATCAGATGATGGGAGAGGCAGGAACAGTTACCATAACTGAAACCACTAAATACAATATACATTGCTTTCTGATGTTTTATAAGACTCAACTACACTCGACAATATGAGCAAATAACACTTTAAATGGCTTGCAGGATATAAGCACTGAGATAAAATGCAAATTGGGAAATCAATGCCACCAAGTTGAATACTTAGGGCAACCACTGATCTGTTAATAATCTTTGTTTATGCTAAAAATAATGTGTGGCTGTGAAAAATCGATGCAAGCGTCTGGTGAATTTCTCTACCTGCTGCCATGCTCTGGCCAGTGTGTAAAATCTTCACTGATCTTACCTGCTGAACAGTGTTTGGCCCAGTTCTCCTCCACCTCTTTGAATCCATAGTAAAGTGGGAGACTGCTGCGTTTGCCACCTTCCTGAACAGAACATGGCCCGGTGGATGGTGGGGTGAGGAGGTTATACTGCACCTATGAATAATAATGGTGGTAGAGAGAAGATAAATTTCCAGTCATCACAGTACCACACACACATTTATTCAAATATTCAGCATCAGAATAATGATTTGTACTACCACTTTATTTGGGTGTCATGTTATTCCTATAACTGGGGTAATCAAATAAAAAAAAACTTGGAAAGTTGGAAACCTTATAAATATATGAATCTGTGGTATTAAGAGGTTGCTTTAAAGGAATTTTCTGTGAAAGTGAATGTGTAGACATTTTTGTATTCAAATAATAGAACACTAAATCTATGCAATTTGGTATCAGGACAAGAAAACCACCATTAGAAAACCAGTAGAGAGAAGTAGCAGAGAAGCAATTAACCTGTTCAAAAAGGTACAAGGGAGCCTTGGAGTAGTGCCGGAGCAGGTAGTCAAAAACCAGACACAGGCGGGCCAGATTGAGGGGGACTGCCTTCAGCTGGGAGTCTATGCTCTGTGCCACTTCAGTGATGGCCTGGGTGACCAGGGTCAGGACTGACCGTCGGCCGCGCTCTGACAGATTGTGGAAAAGGAGCAGAAGGAGCTGAAGATGCTCCACATTAAGGTCATCTTCTCCATGAACAGAACTCTGGATAGTGTGTTGCTTCAATGTTCCCAGAAATCTATGAGAGTAGGAAATGAAAGGCAGCAGAAAGGAGAAGTGGGTAAAAAAGAAACCACAGCCCCACAGTAGATATGACTTTGAACTTCACTGTAAAAAGGTGTGTTCCCTCTGTTCTCGAATATTGGTAAAAACTGATCAACTTAAAAAGGTCTTCTTTTCGCTCATTACTTAACACGGAAGCCAAAGTGAAGCAGAGCGTTTCTGTGAGCACACTAACTCCAGTTGTTTTCTTTTTTTAATTATCAGTCAAAAGTACAAGTACTGATAAGATGTTATGGTGAATGCTTCATGGGAAGAATTTAACCAGTTCATTGTAAAAATTAGCCTGATGAGTATTGCCATGGTTGCCATACCTTTCCCAGACTTTCATACACTCAGGAACATCTGGTTCTCCTTGCACACTGGCTTTGTGTTGCCATATGAGGAGAAGTCTGGAGAGGACCGATAATGATTGAGGGTGAATGTACAGGGGCCATGGGCCCTCCGAAAAGGGCGCAACACCTAATTGTTGAAGAAGGGTGCTCTGGGAATGACAAGGGATTCAAGAATAAGTCTGTGGCATTAAATAAACAATTCAAATAAGATGCTCATTACTGTAAGTTAATCACAGAGATTTGTGATGCTGGTGAACAAGATACTGGCACAACAAAGAAATTCCTTTCACCTGCAAGGCCGGGGATGGAAGATCTGATGTTACCAGGGTGTGGTTGAAGTGATAAAGAGCTAAAGAAAACACTTCGTCTGAGGAACCTGAGGAGAAAAAAAAAAAAGCTATAAACCTAGCGGCATGCATTGCTGTCTACTTACTATGGGCTACACCTATCATTAGCTACCAAGCCAACAAAAGGAAGTCAGAGTAACATTTTGATCATCTTTATGATCAGCAGACATTTTTTCAGGTGTACCTTTGACATCTTTGTCAACGTCTTTGATGATGCTGGCTAACGTAGCCATGTGCTGCTCTGTCAGGGACACGCTCAGGTAGTTGCGGATGAAGTTGTTCCTGGACTTAAGCATTGATGTGGTGATGAAGTTCAAAATGCTGGAGGCTAAACTGAGGAACTATAGAAACAAACAATTGTGAGTTGCTGGGTTGTCATATGTTAAAACGGAAAAACTTTCATAAGCTGTTGGCAGAGACATAGCGACATATATGCTTGCATTATAAAGAAATGCATGAGCTGTTAACTCTGGACTTATGCTGTCAGTTCGCAAAAATTAGTCCTCACCAGTTCTGGGTCTTTACGGCCAGCTAAAATGTTGCCATTCTCGCTTGGATTCTGCTTGCTGGGACTCTTAAGTCTGGGAGAGGTCTCCAGGGGTGGCGGTGGTGGAGGGGGCGGGGGAGCGACTTTGTCTTTGGTGGGCGAAATTGTCTCCTCAAACCAAAGCCCCAAGATGGGTTCACTGTCATCATCTGTAGGGAAAGACAAATGATGTAAATGAATGAAATGAGCTGAGGTATGTCCCAAGACTTACACGATATTTGTGGAGTGGTAGTGGTGTTATCCAAATGCAAAATGTAAAAAGCTTTAAAACTAGTTCATGACACCTACAACACTGTGCAGGACAAGAGCAAAAGACAGCAGTGAATAGTGAACATACACTGACTTCCTGTTGGTGAATATCCACTTAAAGATGAATACTACAGAATTCTTCTTCTAAGAATATCTTTCTCAAAAGACACACTTTTAACAAATATCCCTGACACTAAGGGAAACGCCATTTATTGTATTTATTTTACATACATTAATACACTTGTCATTAAAACAGTGAAATTATAATGAATCATGCTGTAGTGTTTTCCCATGTCAGCCTAGTTACTGAAAAAAAAGCTGCTGTACAGTAATCCAGATTTGTGTAGCTCCAACAGATAGTTTATAACACCTGTTTATGTACATGTTTTATTTCACTCTTGCTTTAGCCATTTAAATGTCCGTCTGTTAATAAAGCCCCGTTGAATTGAATGCTCGTGAAAATCTACAAATAATTAAGCATGAATCAAAGTTGTGTTCTTTTAATAAATTCTATTAAAAGAAACATAAGCATTTAAATTGCACGCAATGTTTGGTTCATAGCTGCCATATGCGATTGTGCAACTGGCAACTATGACACAAACAGTGCTAAAGTCAGGCTGACGCTTAGTGACAAAAATGTGTTGTTACTCTCCAACGGAAGCTGTCCAGTATCTGCTGAGCTGAAACGAAATGAAACTAGAGGAAAACGTGGGATAATGGCGTCAGCCAAACAGAATAAGGTGGCGGCTTTGCCACAGTTTTGTCTAGCGTCAACTCACACTGAAGTGTTTCAGCAGCGGAGCATTTAGCCTGCCCTACGTTGTTGAAGTGTTGTTAATTTGTCACTGTGTGCTTCAACTACAGATAGCTCTCTGTGAGCCCGTTTCGTTATGCAATCTGCACGGCAACATCCACATGGAGCATCTCAGAATAAGAGCGTTTGTCTGATTTTGCTGACTTATTCAGATTTTGTTTATTTGTGCAGTTGTCCTTGCTTGTTGTGCTTCTACTATGGTTAAGTAGGCTATGTAGTTAAATAGTTTTGTATAGTCTGTTTTAACTGTGTTTATTGTTGATATACAATTGCGAGTGTGCACAGGGTGTTCTATTTTGAAAATCGACCAGATTCTCTCTGCCGGTCTGTGTCTGACTTCCTGCCTGGTTCATCTGCTCTGTGCTGCTCGACGCGGGTTTTGTCAAAAATAGACAGTGAATATTGAACTCTAGCTAAACCTTTTTTTAAAATCGCAATTAGATTTTTTCCCCAAATCGTTCAGCCCTACTACAGGTTGGCTTCACAGCAGCATCTGTGGCGACAGTTTGCTAACCCACAACTTGCATAACGTTAGTTACATTGCTTGCCGTGTCGCTGTTTGCTCTACATCATGGTATTTGATATGAACTTGATTTCTCCAGAATCAAATGCCCCACCTTTAAATATTATCTTGGTGTACTAATACGGTCAATTCTGTCACATGGCCGACCAGCTATCTTTGAAGCATCATGGAAACTATGAATTACAAATGAAAAAGTCATTTAAATATTAAAAGAACATTCTAATGCGATTGACACTATCATGAATGACTATTTGCTTTAAACCTATGGAAAAACCTATTCTGCCAAATTAATATTCAGTCTGTTACATTCAACCTCTCATGGAACAGAGGAAGAAATCCTTAACAGGTGGGATTTTAAGACCTAGCAAATGGGGCCTCTGCCAGAAATACTCTGTAAACCCAAAGGGGTTGTGAGGGTGAACAGAGTATGTCTTGCATCCTAAGCCACCATCTGATCCAGGTCAGATGGCAGCACTGCTCCACCGTTCACCCGAGAGTAAGACTTATGTCAGCAGATCTGATGATATGATTATAAAGTCAATCATTAATCTCTGGCCTATGGTGTTCTGCTACCGAGAACACTACCACTGTCTTACACTCAAAAAAATAGTATTTGTCATGGACAATATGACAAGAGGAGAAGGTGCAAAGCATCATTCTGGTTAAAATCTGGCAGGCCATTACCTATGATCAACCCCTCTATGTTATTCTGTCGTTTCCTTCATGTGCATTCAATTTCCCCAGCAGAAATAGAGAATCATCAGATGGTGCCCTCTAAAAAGGACCCTATCCAGGAAATCCGAGACAGCCAGATACTCTAAGATCATGTTTGTGGCATGGGAACAGAAAACAGTGAGAGCCTTCCTCTCCCCAGCTGCATAGAGGTGAGCCGTCTAACACAATAGTGCTCAGCTGGTTGCTCCTGAGTTTTCCCATTCCCGCTCCAGCCATCTCACCCTGGACAACTCCAGCAAAGGAACGAGTAGCGCTCCTATCATGGGTTTTGGTTCCAGAACCGGTTCTGTGTGTACAGGTGGAGCCCAACTACTTCTAGTGTCTCACTCAACCTCCCGCACTAGTTTTGACTCCTTCCCCACCAGAGGGTTGCCTTTTAAAAGAGTTATTTTAGTCAGGGGTTGGTCGGAGGTTTCTGCTTTCTCTTGCCATCCGACTGACGACACGCTGAACTCTCTCACCTATCATTGTGAGTGGTGGCCCAACAACAATACCCTTTTTCAGTGGCTATGAATCAATGAAATATATTTTAGCAACTTTATGATTAGACTTGTAAAGTATTTCGCTGAAGACGCAGTGAGTTGAAGTATCTACAGATTAATTCAAATACAAAAAATAGGAACAACTTTTAAATCTTAAAAGAATATCACTTTAAGTTGATATTCACATTTGCATGCAACATTAAAAAAAATCATAACTTTTAAGGTGAAAGCAAGACATAGCATAGTGTGTTTAAGCCCATAGTTTACAAGCACAAATAGAATTTATCGTATTCAAGAATAATACCACTTTGTGACATGGGTTACATTATGGCTACATTATTTTTGTATTTGTACATTTTCAGACATGTGTGACAAGTAATGCGAGTAATAAGAATGTGATGACCAAAAATTAATAAATAAATAAATCATTGACATCTGAGGTATGGCTAGGAAATATAACCATAAAATAGTGATTAGTATTGATGAATTACTACATGTAAAAAAAAAGAAAAAAAAAAAGGTTTATGTCTGTATTAAATTAAGGCAAGACAAGGCAGGGGCACAGAGTGTAAGACAAAGGGATGATGTGTTTTTAGGACAAAGCTCTCAAAAACACCTGGGGAAAACTTTTACTTTACATAGCAAGAGGAGCTAAATTTAGTCCATCGGTAAAAACAATAATGAGCACCCACATGTCAACACCACTGGTATTATCCTTTGAACCACACCGAGCCACAGATAAACCTCTTTGACAAAACATTAAGATTTAGTTCATGTCAATTTCAGTTGAAAGCACCTTTCAGACTAGGGGTTGTTTTGCCAAAGCCTCTTCTTCTGTGGCTCTGTCATTACTAAGCTACTAGGGCCACAGCTCAGAGCCTAAACTGAGAGACATACAATAACAAAATGACTCTAAGACAGTGAAGTTGACACCAAGTCTTTGACCTGAGGACAGAAAACTGCTGACCTGAGACACAAGCTGCACTTGTCTTCTCCTGTCTTCTCTCTGCTGAAATAGTAGACACTGTCAACTACACTGTCATTGTGTGATGAAGGGACAAGATGTTTTAATTACATTACTGTGTGTGTGTGTGTGTGTGTGTGTGTGTGTGTGTGTGTGTGTGTGTGTGTGTGTGTGTGTGTGTGTGTGTGTGTGTGTGTGTGTGTGTGTGTGTGTGTGTGTGTGTTTACCCTTCTCACTGCTGCCATAACCTGACTGACTGATCCACTGACAGCACACCTGTTTCACTGCTTCACTGATACAGCTCAGCACTGACACTAGCTCAGAGATCAAACACAAACATAACTCTGCTTTCAGCACTTACACACTGTCATAGAGAGAAATCTGAGGCATACCTTGAGGAATTACACAAAGCTTTAGAGATTATTGGCTTGTTGGTCAGTTTACTGATTCTCACTCAAGTGATGAGCATATAGGTTTACCTCTATTACAGCTACAGTTACATGATGCCCTGATCATGCCTTCATTCTATGGTCCATAAATCTATTGTATTTCCTTATTTAACGGTTTCTTCTAAATCAAATACATTAGAAATGCACAATATGGAATTTCAGGGCCGATAACCGATAATTATCTGGGTTTTTTTTGGGCCGATACCGATCAGTCTCCCAAATGCAAGAAAAATAAATCTAGTTTTTGTTTGTTGTTGTTGTTGTTGTTGAGTCCATCCTGAGAATAAAGAATAAATTAAATAATAAATTAAAGTATTTAATAATTTGTCATAACTTTGATTTATTTTTTTAAATATGTAGACTAATACATATTTAATACTACTAATAATAATGACACTAATATCAATCCTTATTGACAAGCATGTGCAGGCTACAAAAAAAACCCCATTAGAATAGCTTCACATAGCTTGAAATAATTAATGATTACCCAAAGTCTTTGGACACCACTGTTTAGGAAGGCTGCAAGCCTTTAACAATCCTGTGGTCACTTATGCTCTGTTCTTGTCATTGTCCCTCTACAGCTGGAGAGAGCCCGGAGAGGACTGCTTGGTCTCAGCCTTAAAATCTTTAGGTTGTTCATGACAATTTCGGTATTAGAATAACAACCTCTCTATGTCTGGGTAAAACATGCTGCCTGTGGATGGAGGAGACAGTGAAAGGGCTGCAGAGAGAACAGACGAAGATGTCGTATTTATGCAAGTTTATGTCCTGCTTCTTCAACGGGTGATTGATATCTTGCTTGTACTTCCGTACTTTGTTGGATAACAAGCAGAGTCAATGTGACTGTAGTGAAATTTAACCACAAGTTTGTTTTATTCTCTCTGTTGTGGCCTCTTTGATCTGCTGTCATAATTCAGAACCCGGGTTTCGAGAGACGCCCCTCGTCAGCATGCTCCACGTTATCGGATATTACTATCGGCTGAAATTCCATTATTGGAACAATTACAATTTAATGTTCGTACTTATCAGCCAATAATATATCAGTCATTGACATATCGTGCACCCTTAATATGTATATTATCATTATAATTGATCACTTGTGATAATGAGACATCTTGGGCTCAATATACAGTTTAAATCCTTGCATTATTGAAAACTACTTAATACTTACCACTAAGCAAAGTCATCCCAAAGTGTTCCCAAATACACTAAAATCCTTCTCTTTGTTGGACACCCACTTTGCTGCACATTTCATATGAATGACAAGTCATCTACTTCTATCAAGTTGAATAAAATGCTTAATTATCCAGTCCTTTGAGTTGTTGTTCCTGTATTATCAATGCTGGCAAAAAAATCAATATGTGCTCTGTTTCTTGTGTTATCTGTGAATGAAGTAAAAGTTATGTCCAGACAACTGTCAGAGGTGTGATGTTCTTCTTGTTTTGCAAATCTAAAGCTACTATGAGTGCATGAACGCTCAATTTTAAGGAGGCTTTCTGAAGTCATTATGTAATGCTTTAATCCAGAATGATAAAGTACCTTGACTGCTATCCTCCTCTGTACTGCTGAAATCATCCTCATAGTAGGTGTTTGAATCTGTAGAAGCACTGGCGTCACTGCTGACTGAGCCCTTCCTCTGGCGTTGGAGAACACAAGCCTGATGGAAGGAAAAACATGGACAATCTTAAAAATGAGCACACTTTTCAATCTTTCCATTACACTCACACACTTTTTCCAATCATACACCAATTTTATTAACAAAGCAGTATGTAGAGGAGAGGGCATTTGTTTTGTCTTTTATGTCTAATTTATGTCACCTTTTGTGTTATGTAAATATCAAAACTAGAAAAATTAGCCTTTAGAGAAAAACATTTTCCCCCTTACAGGCAGCTATCAGATGAAACGCATCTTATGACCTTCTGTCAGTTTTCCCAAAAGCAGCACAAGCGCCTGCTCTCGGTCTGTTTGCAATGGTCAATAAAACAACATAATTTGCAATTCCCCAAAGTATGTGCGTAAATATATAATGATTGCACCTTTTTGTAGGAAGTGGAGAGAAGGGTGAACAGCAGATTGGTCAGGGGCACAGAGTCGATGAGCCTTTGGACCCTCTGGATGGAAGTGCTCTGTGCCATGATGTTGAGCTCAGCTGGTGGCCCATCGCTCGCCCAACCCTGCAGGTGGAGGGAGGAATTGGAATGAGGAAACATGGCTTTCAAGGAACAGATGGTTCCATTTGTAAATATTTGTTATACATTTTGCTTGCATGTTTACATCATTTTATTCTATTTTTCTTTTTACATTTTATAGACAGCTACCACCAAATGAGTAATAAATCAAGATTGGAGATTTCATTCATTATAATGTTGAGGGTTTGTCTACAATCACCCCAATGACGGTGGTAAGTCTTGTGCTTATATGAACGGTACAAATCTAAGACACATTTGTTAAATTATGGACATTTTCTTTGAAATACAACAGAAGTTTATTGCTTCACTTACCCGGTGCAAGGCCTCAACTTGCAGATCCTGGAAAAGTGAAGTCAAAAGTTTGATGGCATGGTTGGCCAGGATAACGGACAAAACGCCAAACCCTTGGTGACTTAAGAAAAACAACAAAAATAATTAATGCACACAAATCACTTTTCAAGTGTGACTTTTTATGCACCACATGTCAGAAATATGCAAATTGTGGTTTTTAATTTTTAAATCAGCAAATAAAAAAAAAATTTATTTCAGTTACCGCTGCCCACACCTTCATTTATATAAATAAAAAACACTGCATAACTGTTGAAAATCAAAACATAAAACTGAGCCATAAGACACTAGAAAAATTATGTGAACTTATTCATAGGAAATTACCCTTTTCCAGGACCAAGTTTGGGTGATCCCGCGCCATCCTTGGTGCGAGCAGCAATATCCCGGACACGCAGGGCAGCCAAGGGATCCTTCTCTTTCCCTTTATCTGCCAGGGCAGTGGGGCTCAGGTTAAGAATCAGGTACAGGCTGTTCAAAAGGCACCAGGCTCCAAGCAGCTGGAAGTTCTGATAATGCTGTAGTACACAAATAAATATTTTATTAGAACCTCTGACACAATTATTAACTCCAAAAACAGTCCATTTCCGAAGTGGCACAGCCTAAGCAAGGTACTTACCAGTATAGGTAGAACTAGTATTATTCTTTTACTATTCTAGTGTTGCACTCACACCTGGTACTCACCTCTCCTCCAGCTCTTCGGGAGTTGCTGATGGCTTGTCCAATCATTTCATAGATCTCCAGCTGTTGCAAACAGACATTTTTGTTGTTACACATTTTAAATTTGCTGTATCTTGTCATTAGAGATGATAAAATGTCAAAATATGAGAATGAGTCTCTATGTAGACCCAGTCAGAATACAATATATCTCCTCACAATTCATTTTTCACTTACACTATGTTTATGTAATAAAAAAAAAAAAAAAAAAAAAATATGAAGGTTGAAGGTGAATATAAACATACATGTTAGTGAATAATGTTTCTATGTCATGTAGTACTTATAATACTCACACATTTCTGGACAATTGTGGCTGCGTCATTTTCATAGTCCTCCTCTTTAGTCCCAGTGGAGGCAGAGCGAAGCTGCAAGCCGCTACCTACCTGGAGAATGGCCATGCAAGTGGCCACACTCACACCTTAACGGGTAAAAAAGGGTTTTGTTCTGCTTTATTTATTACAAATTTGACTTTCAACACTATGCAGAGAATGACATTGTTGCATTCTGTTGATTATTAAACAGAGGAAAGAACAGCAGTGGTTGTTCCAGCTGGCGCTAGTATTCAAGCACATGACGTACTGCTGCACTGCTTTATGATCTACTGAGACGGTTGATGGAAACTGGTGTCATCTACAATACCTGCTTGTATGTTTGTTGACGTTATAGCAGTTTGAATAACTGGACAGTATAATTTTACTTTACCTAAAGAGAGTTATTACCTACCAGCATAGAGACAGCTCAAAGCTAGCACAGTCATATCCAGTAATCTTCCTGGTGTCAACGGCTCCAGCACAGGCAGGGAAAGTGTGTCCAAAGCCATGGTTACGTCTATCACGAGTGAATGAAATCTGGATATGGGTTTTGAGTATACAAAGTTAATTTAATGTTTCTAAACACTCTTAATCTAATACACATGCAGAAACTAGACAGATTCTACTGCCTCCTTCAAAACAAATCATAATATAAATTATACTAACATTAGAACATTTTTACATAATACATAAATTAAAATAAATACCCATTGCGAACCGCAGTGGCATCAGCCACTGTGGCAGGCATGATAAAGAAAGAGTTGGCTGATACAGCATCCTGGAAACGGTTGATGTAGCGTAGAAAGTAGGGCAGGTTGAGGCACACTCGTAACAACTTCTCAGACCCACCTGGAAATACAATTTATGGAGGAAAAAAAAATACTATTAGTCCAAACTGATATTTCATTTGGAAATCACTTCATAGAAAACATAATGTCAAATGACTCAATACTTCATGTGGCTGTACTGAAAACATAGAAAGAAAAAGAACTGTAAAGAAATGTATTTACCAATATAGTTTTACTGCAGTTTACAAAGTCATTAGGAAGTGTTATGCATATTCCTAAATATCAGACTTGTAAAAAATACTGTAGACTTGGGGTAAAACAAAGCCACAATGTTCTACGACAAAGCAACAATTTCTCACCAAGTTCCTGTAAGCTTGACACATTCTGAGAGACAAAGGCATTTTTCATTTTGGCCTGAATGGCTTGATCTGTGGTTTGGTCATCGCAATCACTCTCAGCCTGTAATTGGAGAGAGTTGAAAAAAAACTATTATTATTATTATTATTATACTGATTAATTACAACCAGCAATGCAGTGAAAGAGCAGATGTTTTGAATTAAATTACAGCTTAGTAAAAACACTGATAAACAAGTTGTTGTGGTTTAGCTGTCAATTACTGAGGACAGTAATGGTGCGGGCAGCTGGAGGGCTGGTAACACTTGCCTGCATGTGTGCTGCTGTTGGGGAGGCCAAGATGGTGGTAAGGTCAGGGTTAAAAACTGAAGTCAGTTGATTAAAGAAGTTCATTTGTACTTCTTTTTGTCGAAGCTCTGGGTTCACAGCACTGGGTAACTCCTTCTGATCTTCCACTATTAGATGAACAAGGACACAATTTTCTATGTCACATACCAAAGCTTTGCAATATCACTGATCAACCACTACAACAGTCAATATAGGAAACAAATAAACCAATCAAATAAAAACCATTGAGAAAACCCTGAATCAAACATGCTTCCCCCCAGTTTTAATACTCGACTTCTTTAATAATTGCATAATTTCAGTAAATCAGTAAAATATTGTCTAACTTTGGTCTGTCACTTAAGGGACACTTACCATCTGAAAGGGTCTTGATGGTTTGAGGCAACTTGGCAGATTTCATCATAGCGGTGAACGTAATGATTTCTGTGCGATCTAGTCTGCTGCAACCAGTGCAAAGTCCTTTTATTAGAAGAATCAGGTGTTTCTGAAGAAAAAAACAAAACAGGGTTACTCTACATCAAAGTGTACAATTCAATTCAACTTAAACTAGCCAACGAGGCTGAAAACATTGCAACAGGCTGCCTGTGGCTGGTAAATGTCCTGTCTCCTTAAAACTCACAAAAAATGCTCAGTTCAGTGCAGTCCCACAACATTACAATCTCACAGATCAGTACTGCTCAGTAGTTGTATAGACAAGCAGCAGTGGCCTCCCATGCAGTTTGTCTCTCTCACCTGTGATACCGCACATGCCTCGTCCGGGTTCTCCAAACGCAGCAATGAGAATTC
Source organism: Micropterus dolomieu (assembly GCF_021292245.1). Classification (NCBI taxonomy): domain Eukaryota; kingdom Metazoa; phylum Chordata; class Actinopteri; order Centrarchiformes; family Centrarchidae; genus Micropterus; species Micropterus dolomieu. Next base: position 22,516,053 of record NC_060157.1, on the reverse strand, counting down.
AATCAATACTTTGCACGCTGCAGCAACCGACAGCAGCTGGTTTCTCGGTACTAGAGAGACAGAGCAAAGAAAATTTGCTAGTTGGAAGAACACACAACCTGTGACATCTAAATATTTTGGCTGAATAGCAGTAATAATTGCATATCGATTTAACTAAAGAGAAAATTTAATTAAATACATACTTTGTCCACATACTGTGGTGATGTAGTGTGCAGAGAGTGCCACAAATGATGAGTAGAAAGGCTCATACTGTTTGTCGTGGTGAAGGATGTCTGATTCACTGCAAACAACAAGTAGAATATCTCATTAAATACTCTAAAATATGAATTTACATAGAATATCTTAATAGAAGGTCTTTCTGGAGAAGAGATTTAGGGGAGATGCAATAGACAGATGTTGACATGTTGTTTGTATGAGAAAAACTTAAGTCCAACTAGAAAAACCCACAACATTTAGCTACAGTCAGATATCCCCTTCAACCAAGACAGGTATTTGCTAAAAATATCTAGGACTGAAATATTCCAAGACAGGCCTGGAGAAAATTACTTTATTAGGCACACCTGTATATATTTTGGCACAATTCCCACACCACAATAGTTTGTTATTAATGAGTGTTGATAAATGTATTCCACAAAGAAACCAGAGCTGGTCCAAGCTGTCAGTATAGGGACATTACAGTGTGCACTGAACTCAGGTTAACTCACTGCCTTTGAGCACCATTTATGCAGTCTTCCCTAAAATGTCTGACAGATCTGCTCTCTGCCTCTTTGCAGTTTGTCACCAGGGAAAACCAGTTTGTCATGTATTATGCAGTTAAGCTTAGACTATTCAATGTCCTAAAAACACCTTGAGAGCCACAGCTCTGATGTTATGTTTCTGTTGGTTGACTTTAGTGGTGTCCTACACATACACTGACACAAACTGCCCAGGCTAAATGACGCCTCTTCAACAATTCTGGTGAAAAATGTCACTACTCTTGCAGCACTCGCTCAGTGTAATCCTCATGCTCAAGCAACTCTTAAGCTCAAGATGTTGAAACTTCTTGTATGATCAATAACATATTGCTGAAAAAATGCTTTACATTTAATAACAAAGCTAAGCCAGCATTAGTATAGTCACATAGCCAATACATATATATCCAACATGTATACCAGCGGAGTTGGTCGTTTCATTTAAAATCGAAACTAACAAGCCTGATAGCAGTATTACTGCTCATATCATAACTGCATGTTGTTCAGAAAATGAAACCACTAAACATCACAGGAAGCTCTTCATCTGAATGCCCAGAGGGATCAGCTGATGGTACCACTGAACACAAGTGTCAAGTGACAACCTGGCTACTGTGTAGGCACTACTTGCTTATAATCACTCCATGGTGATGTATACACTAGTGTGCATATACTACCTAGTTTTACGAGAAAAGAAGAATGCCATATAATAACAGTCGTCTCCAAAGACACGTTCCCCCTGCGGAACAGGCACTGCACCAGCTTCCTTAAGGTTTAGCAGCACCATGTCGGATTCTCCACAAGACCTTCTGCCTTACATGTAATTTCGAAGCAGCTATATCACCAAGTTGTCATTTACCTAACACGGCAACCCATCACCACCTCACCAAAAAAGAGTGGAGGATAGGGTCCCCGCCTACTTTCAGCCCAACCAGACAATCAGCAGATAACGTTCAACTGACTGGCTAACGTTACCTTATTAATCAGTTCATGCATAAACTGTTTGTTGACATGTCCAGACTAGACTGCATATGGCAAGCTCAGCATGCAAGCCGATCGAATCGAGTCAACTTGGGTTAGCTGACGTAGTCAAATATTACTATGTCTGAGCCATTTCAACGTTACGTTATACAGTTGGAAGGCCCAGTTAGCTTGCTAGCTAATGTTTGTGTTAGCTAGCTAGTGATGAAGCAGTTTTTTTTTTTTTTTTAAACGTCGACTAACGTTTGCATAACAATAATGTTACAATAAAGACCAACGTACATCAGTCATAAGTCGTGCCTTGTTTCAGACAGTTTATGAATTACCAGTTATGGCAAGCTACATTGCATTTTGAGTAAGTTAGCTTGCCAGTGCAAGGCTCAAGTAGCTTGCTAGCCGCTAGTGTTAGCTAAGCGGGTAACGTTTCCCATCAACGTAACGCTAACTCACCAAGCTAAGTTAGCAAGTTAGCAAACCAGCTAACTCCTGGGTGAACACGGTCTATATTTAAGCAAACAGAGACACGTAATTTGTTGACATGTAACCGGGTACCTGTTGACTATAGACCCAATAAGCTGAGGTAGCTCTTTCGTCTCAAAAGCGGTGTACGAAGCTGATAAAAGCGGCCGCACTGCCGCTGTCCATTCGTGTTCCCCATCTCCTCCGCTCGACGCCATCTTCAAATCCCATAGAAAAAACTAGCCAGTGGAAGAAGAAAGTGTGAAAGTAAATCACAGGGGGCGCTCACAATCTGATAACATTCAGACCAACGTCATTTCATCCAAAAGTTTACTCATTTTCTCAACCCAGGGTTAGTAAGGGCTAATGGTACAATTCCAATTTTGTACTTTAAAATAAAACAATGCATTTCTATCCTTTAAGTTTATGACATAATACAAACACCTCATACGGGTCAGTTGTTTATAATATTTACACTTTTAATTGCAGTTGCATAGACCTGATAGTTAGGCTGTGTTATTTGTATTTTATTGTCTGATTAAAGAAACAAATACATAGAATCACTGATATTTTATTGTTCTTGTAAATTAAGTGTAAGTCAGTGTGTTTTGTAGATTGGACATATTTCTCTGAAAAAAATACTTTAGTGATGGGACTATGAACTTACTTCCTGAGGATCAATTTATCAGTAGCACATGAAGCTGGTTACTTTATGACATGGAACGACATCATTGCTACATTGTTATATGTTACTTGAGCTGGTGTGGACGGATTAAAGTTAAACATTTTTAAGTGTATTCTTTACGACAACTTCATAACATTTATAGACGCTATGAACCTTTCTAACCTGTATGGGGCAGCACCTCTCAGTCACAAGACAAAAAACAAGCCAGTCAACTTCCGACTTCCTCCTTGTCTTGAAGAGCAAGCCAAAGCTGCTGCTGCAATGGCAAAGCTAATTTTGTTGTGCCTGAAATGTATTATTTTGTACAGTACTGTCGAGGCTGTGTTTGAGGACCAAGTAGGGAAATTTGACTGGTAAGAGGAATTTAGAGGATGTTCAAATATGTGTGCTATTTGGAGCCATGTTTTATTGTAGAGATGCTAAAGCTAATATCTGTCACAGCCACTAGCTGCGACCCGGTGTGTGTGGAGTGGACTTTGTGTGAGAGAACAGGCCAACAAATATTATAATAAATAAATAATAATAATAAAATTTATTTAGTTATTGAAAGTTAGCTTCTTTGTAAATGTTAATTTGCCATTAGGAAACCACTGCTGCTTTAAGCTCAATGAGTTCTTGTAAATGTGATTGAAATTGAAGTGTTTGGATAGCATTATAACCATCTGATTTTAACAAGTGTGTCACAACACTGGGGTTTGATCCTTAATTATATGCCATAGCCACGATTATAACCATGTTGACCTTCTGACAGATTTTTTTTTCTATCTTGTGATTCACAGGAGGCAGCAATATGTTGGCAAGGTTCGCTTTTCCCATTTCGACACACATTTGCAGTCATCCAAAAAGGTGCTTCTAGCCACAGAGAATAATGTTTTTGCTGCTCTCAATTCCAGGACTGGAGAACTCCGTGAGTATTTTGTCTGTCTGCTGTAATAGACAGTTCTACAGGGCCAAGTACAGAAATGTGATCCACCTCTCAGTTATCATATTTTGTTCTTATATTAGTATTCATCCAATGTCTGTTACAGTCTGGCGACATGTGGATAAGACTGGGCCAGAGGGAAACATTGACGCTCTTCTGCAACACGGACAGGGTGTGTTTTTCATTGCAGTTGACTTTACAGAGCTTTTAGTCTTCCCTTATTGAAAGCAGATAACTTATGAAGCAGTTCTTGTCTTCTAGATGCGGTGCTGGTGGTTGGTAATGGCCGCCTGCTGCGCTCCTGGGAGACAAATGTTGGTGGTTTGAACTGGGAGGTTGTGCTCGACTCTGGCAGGTGAAAACCTCCTTTACTGGCAGGTGTTCAGTTTTGAATTGTCATTAATGTGATCAGATATTAACTGCTTTTGTTGCTGCTACATTTCAGTTTCCAGTCGGCATGTTTGGTTGGACAGCAAGACACTGTGAAACACGTGGCTGTCTTGAAGAAAAGTGTCATCTCTCTCCATTACCTTTCTAACGGTCATCAAAAATGGATAGAGAATCTACCAGAAAGGCAAGTGGCCATGTTTTTTTTATGTTATTGTGTCAACATTCAAATCTAATTTTTGTCTATGTACTACTTAATATAAGCCTCGTCATTAACAAAACATCTCCCCTGAAATTAAAGATCCTCTCCAGAAATCTTTGAAGACATAAAAATACTCTGCTTTGAATAATAATTTGTCTAATGGTTTTTCAGAAATGAATTACCAATATAAATATTCTCAAAAAGATCTATATATTGTTTCTACCTTTTTATTGAAAAATCCAGAATATGCAAATATTTCTCATTTCAATAGTTTAACTGCTGGAAACAAGATATTTTCTGTTTCGCTGAAAAGTCTATTCTCAGTGGATGTGACCTGCGCAAGTTTCATACCAGACCACAATTGGCAACAAATTAGTTGTGATGTCACAAATCGTGCTTGTACAGACCTTAAACTCAGATTTGTGCTCAGTTGAGCATAGAGAAACTTTTTTCCTTCAGCAAAGGAATGTTAAAACGGTCTTCTGGTGTCAAATACATACATGATTATGCACAGTAAAGCTTAAACATCCACATGAAATAACAATTAGCAAAACGCCTTACAAATATTTTGTCTGCTTGAATGCTTTTCTAAAAAGTTCAGTCTATATTACAGGATGTCAGGTGTGGTTGGTGGTGTTTATTTGGTGGAAATTTATAGCAATGCATTTGAAATCTAATTAAATATTGGATCGAAAATGATGTAGGATCAAAAAGAATAGATTATAAACATTTTGAGGATCTGATTTATACACATTTAAAATGAGAATGCTGAGATTAATAAAGACAAAGTCATACATGAATAAGTGGATATGTGCATAATGATTATGAATTTAAGCATTAGTAGCATGCAGAAGATAGAAACGGTAGTATTTTATCAGCGGAAATATCTGGTACATAAAGCCACAAATTATTTTTGTTTATGAAAGTTGGCTTTACAAAAAATGTATAAGTGTCTGTCTTTGCATCTCTATAGTGAAACTGTGGATTACCAGGGTGTCTATTCTGGTGGAAATGGTGAAGTGTACGCACTGGGAGTTGTTCCACATTCCCACATTGCTGTTGTTGGTTACAGTTTGGAGGACGGAGAGATAATCAAGCAGGTAATCCTTATTTATAGAAGCAGTTTAAAGTGCTGTGTAGAACATATAGAACACATTTTAATTACAATGCTTAAAGGAATAATACAACTCAAACACAACAAGTAAACCAAACCAATGTTACAATATATGAGTATGATTCCACACTTCTAACTTCTTTGCTTGTGTTGTCAGATCTCAGCTGAAGCTCCGTGGCTTTCCAACATACAGGCCAGCTGTGTAATGATCAGCCAGGGGATGTTAACATGTGTGGACTCTGCAACTGCATCCCTGTACATGCTTGACTTGCACGTACAGTCACAGATGACCCAGATCCCCCTGCAGGTACCCACCAAAATAAACCAAAAACCCTTCTAGTTTATATGTATATCCTATGCTGTAGTTTCTCTGCGTGTTCTCTTTAAGAATGCTTTTAACCATTACAGTGTGCTGCTATCATTTGTCTTCTTCTAGTCACTGGGATTTGAAGTCGCCCCTGGCTTCCAACCAGTGCTGGTGTCCACCCAGCCCAACCCAGCCCGGCAGCCGCTGTCAGAGTTCTTCCTCCAGCTGGGGCCCGAACACTACCTTCTTCTCCAGCTCAACAATGGGCAGATAGTTACACTGAGAGATTTGAAACCAGTACGTAACAGTCTCCCTACCTCGCTCTTCTCCGTCTAACGTGTTTTGACAATTAAAATCCACGCCACTTGTTGCTTGAAATGCCATCCTAAAATGTTTGCTTATTCTAGTATTGAAATTATTGTACTGTACTGTAAGTCAGTCTTCATCAAAGCTTCCATGCCTAAAATGTAAAGGACACTTGGCTTTCTTGCTGAAATATTTGATCGCCATGGTCAAATGGGAAAGGCCAAAGTTCTGAACTTTTAGAATATGTCCTTATTTTTAAGCTCTGCTGTTTCAAAATGTATTATTTATTTATTATTTAACAACGGTACACCTCAGTGGGTCATACTGAGATATTACAATGGTTCATTTAAGAAACAGTTTGTGAAAATTGTTGGTGATGCATTTGTCTCTATTCATAGGCCATGCTAGTTTCATTTGCTACCACTGGAGAGAAGACTGTTGCTGCTGTCATGTCACCCAAGAATAAAACTGTGAGTAAATGTGAAACCATAAATTTAGATTTGCTAAGTATGGGTTGCCAAAGTGCTCTCTTGGCAAACGGTGGTGTGTGTATAAATCAGCAGGTTTTGTACAGTCTTTGTGTGCTTGGTGTGTTATTTGAATAAATGTGTTACCCTCAAGTTGAGAAACAATTCTTAAGACTTGAAAGATCAATGAAAACTATCAAATTTATTTTCAATCAATGTGAAAGATAAGATTATCTGTTTTCTTCACTATAGGCTTCCACAGTGAACCTCTATAGTGCAGAAAGTGGACGCAGACTTCTAGACACAACACTGATTTTCACTATGGATCCTAATGGTGGGAAACCAGAGAAGGTGAGTCCAAATTTCTCCCCAGTGATTCTCTAGCCTGTTTGATATCTGGCTGGTCAAGTCACTAAGGCTACAAATTTACTTTACGCAAGTTTAACATGATTACTTACAGAGCCGATCTCTGTAGTATGGGAGACGGCTTGTGCACATGACATGTTAGGATGTTTACAATTTTAAGCATGTAGTGTTCTCTTTTTATAATATAACACAATCTATTTTGTCTTCTAGCTGTACGTACAGGCATTCCTCAAGAAAGATGATTCTGTTGGCTACAGGGTCATGGTGCAGACGGAAGACCAGACACTCACTTTTATACAACAGCCAGGTATTGATGGCAGAAACGGAAAGCTTTAGTGTTGGAAAGTGTGCTCTGTCAGTTTGCACTGGTTCATTTTATCTGAGGCATTGGCTTGCACTGCTGTCTACAACTGTCTTCTTTTGATTCTACCTCTGAGGGGCGCCAAAGTCAGTATATTTTAAAATCCTACTCATAATAATAACAGACAATAATTTGCCAGATCCCACAAAAAAGACCTGTTGCTTTACATCATGCATGGAGATAGAGGCAATGTGTTTCTGCAGGTGGTGGGTTGTAGGGAATCACACAGGATTTATAGCTGGAAGCAGATAGCTAACAGGTGGAATGGCTTGGTACCAGTTAGCATATAAGGGATCAAAGCATATGTAAGGAGAAAAATTAAGATGCAGTGGTAGTATATGGGATAATGGAAATAAAGGAAGACATTTATATAAGCTTCAGCAGAAAGTGGGGGAGGAAAAGACACTGGGGAAGAGCAGGAGAGAACTGTGTCAATTCAGCAGAATTATATTAGGTCACACAAAGTTAAATGCATCTCTGCACCTTGTTGGAAAACATCCATCTGGAAATTGTGAGGCATGCAGTCAACCAGAAACTGTGGAACATGTGCTGTTTGAGTGCGCTAAATACTCAAAGGAAAGACTGACTTTAAGAATTGGACCTGAACATGAAGGAATTAAACAAATGGACATTAAAACCATTTTCTCAACTAACTCCGGAAAGATGATGCTTAAACACATCTCGTCTTTTATTTTTACAACAAACTGGACTGAACACAAGGATTTAGGCAGATGTAACTAAGATACAGTAGGTGGCGATAATGCTCCATCTGGTTGCAAGCCGCCAGTAAAAAGAAGAAAAAGAAGAAGAAAGTGGACTGGCTTGAAACATTTGATTTATGTGAAGAGCCCTTACCTCATTGTGTTTACTGAGATCCAGGACGTCTTTCCAAAGTGCTGCAAAGAGACTGGTGAGCCATGCTTTGCCTCGTGATAACATTCGGGTATATCCCACTTCTTAATCATCATAAATACTGCCAACATCTGACCACTGTGTGGAACACAAACAGGCTCTCGGTTTTCATAATGTACACATAATCTTGTCCTTTCCACAAACATGAAGGGGGAAAAAAATGTTTCATGTTCATGGAAAGAGTCAACACAAACTGCATACTGTCACAGGGTGTGGAAAGTGGAATGAATGATTACAGAACAATAATGAGTCTTGTTTTCCAGGGCGTGTAATGTGGACAAGAGAGGAGGCCCTGTCAGATGTGGTGACAATGGAAATGGTGGATCTGCCTCTCACAGGAACGCAGGCAGAGCTGGAGGGAGAGTTTGGCAAAAAGGCTGGTAAATGTCATGCCCGATGTTTCCAACTTTATGTACTACTCTCTGCTGTGGATTAATATTCAGTGTGTCATCTATTATTTTCAGTTTCCCATCTGCATTCGTAGTTCCCTAATTTTCTTGTCCTAGAAAATTTAGACTGTTGTCAAATTCCTACTCTAACGCCAGGAATCCACTGACTCTGGCTACGCTACGTTACAGCTACGCTACGTTACGGCTCCGCCACGGTTTTGATGCATCTGTTTTGACGGGCTATGCCAGGAGTGTGCAGCCTGCCCCATGTTATTGACTTGTTATTAATTTGTCCTTCTACTACCTTCTTCACAGCTCTATGTGACCCCGCTTTGTTCCGTCAATTTCAAGCTGCATTTCCCACAAGGAGCATTTCAGAATCACAGCATTTTGCCTGCCTGATTTTGTAGAAGCACAAAAAGGACAAATTACAAGGGAGTGAGACGCTTCCTGTGGACGCTGGGCTATGGACGCATCAAAACCGTGGCACAGCTATAGCAGGCCGTAGCCGGAGTCAGTCATTTAAAGATTTTCCACTAATATAGAACTAATAATTTAGTCCACTGAGTTTTCTTTCTATTAGTCACCTGCCTTTAATAACCAAATTTGAGGTTGCATCAGGCTTGATGGCCTGGTAAAAATGTGATTCTTGGGTATGTTCACTTGCTTACTATTAGCTTCACTTTCTTCTGTATTTGTCCCGTTTTTATTGCTGCGCTTGGATTCAGCCATTCAAGGTAATACTCTTCTACAATAAATCTTGATTAAGTTGTCTTAAGGCTAGGATCTCCTGTTGTTGACTAAAAAAAATCCCTCTCAATATCCACTGAAGTTTTGTTTTAGTCTCTCGATTTCACTTTTATAATTACTCACATTATATTTCTGCCGAACCAAATATGTTGCGTTCTGTATCCTGTTTCAATAATGAGGCCAGAAATAAGCTGCAAAATAAGTATTCCTATACAGTGTTCTACAGAGCCAGTTCATTTTATAAGTTACACTTGCCTGCAATGACAGACTTGTTCCAACCTTAAATGTGAATGTAATCCACTGAAGGTCATTGAGCAGCATCTGTGTTCTCAATGTAATTTGTCTAGACGGTCTGATGTCCATGGTGCTGAAGAGGCTCTCCTCTCAGCTCATCTTGCTGCAGGCTTGGATCGCACACCTCTGGAAGCTGTTCTACGATGCACGGAAGCCTCGCAGTCAAGTTAAAAATGACGTGACCATTGAAAACCTCTCCAGAGATGAGTTCAACTTGCAGAAGATGATGGTGATGGTAACTGCATCTGGTAAGGTACGAGACTAAAGGGTTACCCTCTAACTGAGTTGTTGTTTCGTGGACCTTTTGGGAGAGATGAGCTGTGCTGCACACTTGTGGTCATACCAGCTTCTTATTTTGTCTATAGTCAGCCAGGGCTAAAGTGAAATGAAACGGTAATAAACAGACTCCCGTCAGGCCTCTCTGAAACTAATTTCCCCTGTACAGTTCATCCTTTGTTTTTTTTTTTCCTGTTAAGCTTTTTGGGATTGATAGCAAGACCGGCAGTATTTTATGGAGGCACTACCTGGACAACGTCCCATCTAATGCAGCCTTCAAACTAATGGTGCAACGGACCACTGCACACTTCCCTCATCCGCCGCAGTGCACACTGCTCATCAAAGACAAGGTATCTAATAACAAGGGCTCTGAGCTCTGTGGGAGTCAGTTTCCTTCATCCTGTAGGCTACACAAACATAAATAAAGCAAATTACTTTACTGTGAAATCAGCAGATCAATTGTTAATATTTGTATTAGCTTTAAAAGAGAAAGCATGCCTTACAAGCCATAGCAGAGGCTTTCTTCCACAGCGACACTTGAAAGGAAACATTGGTCTCACTTGAGGAAATGGTGTGTATTTATTATTGCCATTTGTTTAATATATTTGTTCTGTTTTCTAAGGACACAGGCCTGGCAACCCTCCATGTATTTAATCCCATCTTTGGAAAGAAGAGTCACGTCACCCCACCCGCTCTACCTCACCCAATACTTCAGTCACTCATGCTACCTCTCATGGACCAGGATTATGCTAAGGTCTTACTTCTTGTTGATGACCAGTACAAGGTCAGTGGCAAACCGTAAACCTCCCCACCCACCAGATCAACACTCTACAGATACAGACATACATGTTGTCTCAAAGCCATTTTTCTTTCTGTATCCACACCTGTCAGGCCACCACTTGACTGCTCCAGTCTTTGTTCCTTTTTAGTTCTTTGATTCGGTCTCTCTGTCCGCACATACTGCATTAGAATAACACATAAAAACATGTAGAATTTAATTGTCGTGGTATTCTTCTTTTGTGAGAGAGATTAGTCACCCAGAAATTACTTGTAACAATTATATCTATCTGTTTTTTTTCCACAGGTGTCTGCTTTTCCCTCTACAAAGAATGTACTACAGCAGCTCCAGGAGTTGGCCTCATCCATATTCTTTTATCTTGTTGACTCCAGCCAGGGAAGACTTTCTGGCTACAGGCTACGAACGGCAAGTGAAGTTTGTTCTGCTGATCTGTTTCAGTGTGTTTGCACATTAGTTTTAGAAAGCCTAGTCCAGTCTTCAGCTTTTGGTTGCCATAGATGACAACAATGGTTTCCATATTTTTATTGTTTATATTTGAGATCATTTTACGGTCATGAAAAAGGTAAAATATATAACAGATGAGTGATTTGTAAGAGAGCATATTTTATATTTTATTTTATATCTCAGTTTGAAGGAAATCAGTGGAGCACTATACTTTTAGTGTGGAAAGCAAGTGAACTTTTACTATAATGCTTAAAATACTCTGAGAATGAATTCTTATTATTATAGCCAGAGGTCTGTTTGTTGTTCCTGTTCTCACAGTGAGCTACCATGAAATGATACTCATGGATGACTAAAAGAATTAATGTGGCTGTTTTTTCAGGACTTGTCGACTGAGCTGATCTGGGAGGTGGTCATCCCGACCGAGGTACAGACGATTATCTCGGTGAAAGGAAAACGGCCTAATGAGCACGTGCACTCCCAGGGCAGAGTAATGGGAGACCGTAGTGTCCTCTATAAGGTATAATAACTTCCCCTTAAACCTTACTGACACTGTGCTGTGGAAGGAGTGTTTGAGGTAGAGGAAGAAAATTATATCAATGCTCTTATTGGTTTGGGATTTGGTCAGTGTTGTCGCGGCTTCTCTCTTTTCCACTTTAGTCAGAAAAACGGAGTCACTCACGGAGTCTTCTGATGTAGGCTGAAAACTAATCTCTCAAAGAAACACTGAACCTCATGTCACTGTTTCCCCAGTGAATCATATCCCCTCTCCACCACTGACTCTGAATAAGAATAAACCCTGTTTTTCACTCCTTACTGTAGTTCATGTATGAAATTAACCATATTCTATCCCTGCACTCAGTATAAGTCAGAAACTCTAAAGCCCTGTCAGGGCAGTCTGGAGAGTTCATGGCACCCTAGTAAAAATGGCACCGTTTTACATCTTAACATTACACCTTTTTATTGAGGTTGTTTATATTTAACATGTTTGATAAAAGAGAAGAAGCTTATTTTCTATTTACAAGGTAAATTCTTAGAGAATCCGGGTCAATGTATGCTGTAGTAGGCCAAAAAATGATCAAATCAAATTGATTGTCCCTTTAATATTGCAACTCTGATTTATTTATGAGAAATAAAGATTATTAATTTCATTTTAAAGTGGGTGGTGGGAAACATGCATTTGACTACAAATCTGTGCCCAATGGCTAGTATGTTTTTGTACAACGTTGATTAAGATGCTGAATTGTGTTTCATCTCATCTCTTACAGTACCTGAACCCCAATCTACTGGCTGTGGTGACTGAGAGCACAGACTTGCACCAGGAGCGAAGCTTTGTCGGGATCCTTCTGATTGATGGCGTGACCGGTCGCATTATCCATGAGGCTGTTCAGAGAAAGGCCAGAGGGCCGGTGCATGTTGTGCACTCTGAAAACTGGGTGGTGGTGAGTATTACCCACTGCTAAAGTCACTCATAAGGAAAGATTATTCATTCCTTTGTTGCTTTTTGCTTGGTTACAGTAAGCATACAGTGTTGTCTCACTGCAGCTGTAAAAATGACACTGAACACATTATGAGACGACAGGGGAACACAGGTCTCGCTACTGAATGTGTCCCCTGCCTCTGTTTGACTGCGCAGTACGAATACTGGAGCACCAAGTCTCGCAGGAACGAGTTCTCTGTAATTGAACTGTATGAAGGGATGGAGCTCTACAACAGCACTGTGTTCAGCTCACTGGATCGGCCACATGCTCCTCAGGTGCTTCAGCAGTCTTACATTTTCCCCTCATCCATTTCTACCCTGGAGGCCACACTGACTGAGAAGGGCATCACCAGCCGCCATCTGCTCAGTAAGTTTCAGCACGGTCCTGTCTTAGTTGTTGCAGTGAATTACTGTCTTTAATTTAAGAGTAACCCACCTGCTCTCATAAAGGAAAAAGGTCTTTTGAACATTCTTCAGCCCATTGCCTTGTTTAATGTTTATTTTGTTTTCTTTGTCACAGTTGGCTTGCCGTCTGGAGGGATTTTGTCATTGCCCAAGATGTTCCTTGACCCTCGGAGGCCAGAAATAGTATCTGAGCAAAGCCGGTGAGTCACTCAGTCAGTCATCATATTTAATAGATTTTGGGGGTTTTTCCTGTCTGTGTCTAAGCTGTTTTCTTGATGTCCAGTGAAGAGAACCTGATACCCTACGCGCCAGAGTTGCTGATCCGCACAGAATGGTTCATCAACTACAATCAGACTGTATCAAGAGTGCGAGGAATTTACACTGCCCCCTCTGGACTGGAGTCTACCTGCCTGGTGAGTCTAGTGTCGCAGTATTGTCGGGGGGAGAGAGAGAGAGATGGGAAAAGTTTTTTTTCCTTGTCTTTTTCTCGAACTACCACTGTGTGTGAGAATTTTTATTTCGTATTTTCCATGTGTGGTGTTTGTCTTAACTTGTCTTGATCTCTACTGCCTGTATTTCCTGACATTGCCATTTAAGGCCTTAGGGAAACAACCACTAGCATTTTGGATTACTTTAGGATGAAATAATTCCAAGGAACAAAATATGATATGCATATATGTATTATTTGTTTTGAACCCCCAGAGAAGATATTTACTAAATACTAATAATGGTATAACCATAAAAAGTTAAATCCAACCAAAACAGGTGTTAATACAGTCAACCCATTGTTTTCTCCCTTTCAGGTAAATCAAACATAAAACTGACAATGTTACTTGTTTCCTTGTAGGTGGTTGCATATGGTCTGGACATCTACCAGACACGTGTCTATCCCTCGAAGCAGTTTGACGTACTCAAAGATGACTACGACTACATGCTGATCAGTAGCGTGCTCTTCGCCCTTTTCTTTGCCACCATGATCAGCAAACGCCTGGCAGAAGTCAAACTACTCAACCGGGCATGGCGGTAAAGTTATCGTCAAAATCCCATCTCTGACAGCCCTAAGGCTGCGCAAAGGACCTCAGCCCAAAGAGATGAGACGGCTGAGGCCGTGCCTGTAGAAGACCACAGGTCAAAGTTCAATAAGGCCTATAAGGAACTGCAGGGGTGAGGGGACGGCGGGGTGGGGGTGAAAGGGGATTAGTAGAAGTTATATGTGTTTATTTTTTAACTTATTTTGCAAGCACAAGGACTTATTTCATCGTAGAATAACTGTTTTTCATGCCATGTCATGTTGATTAGATGTTTAATACATATGTGATTACAAGTGAATGAAACAGACTTTGATTAAAAGAAATTGTGGTGTTTGGAAATTCCGACACATGTGAAAGTTAGATACTTAAACGATGTTAGTTTTTTCCAAGATTATGTTTTGACATTTCTGCTTCATTAGACTGTTCTAATGGAGAGTGATAATATATGTGGAGTTCAGAGAAAAGAGAGACGGAAGACATGCCACTCATGTCAGCATGATTTGGTATAATAAAGTAGTTGTATGGTTTGTACTTTAAGCCTGCTGAATCACCATGATACCCGAGTGTGAGGAGATAATGTAGCATGGACAAAAAATGGTTATTTGTGCTTTCCTGACCAAAGTCACTGTCATCACCATTACACACTTGACAAAGGAAAATGACCATCAGTAGCCTTTATTTTATGTACATTAGTCATCTTGCAGCTCATATATTTGTGAGCATTTTTGATCTACTGTTGATGCTCCATTAAAATTTGTCTCAGAACTCCAATTTAACAGTTTGTCCTGTTTTCTCAAGCTCTGAGAGAGCACAAAAATTGTTAGAATATGATATCTTTAAGAAACAATGGTACTTTTAACACTGGATTACTTTTAGTAAGGATATTGTGTTACGTGTACTTTCCTACTGTAGGTTTATAATACATTTTCCAGACATGTATTTATCGATTTATATAAACCAGTAAAATTGGCTAAAAATGTTAAAACCATGTCAATTTAATGTCATTGCAGCAGGACACACATTTCATTCATTCTTTATTTATGGTTTTCTTCAAAGATGAATGGTACAAAAACACTTGCAAAATAAAGAAGTGATATGTTGACTTTCCTTCCTTTCAAAGGTAGTAGTTTCATGAGGATCTAATGTAAAAAATAAAAAAAATCATCAACATGAAAAAGCTTTCCATTGGTACGCATCATAGGGCTGGGGTGGAAAAATAACACAGAGCCGATCATAGAATGAATAAGTTATTTTATTTCTATAAATAGATTAAAAACACAATTTTACCATGATTTACTTTTGACAACAAACAACATTATGAACTTAGAGACAGCCTTTGCTTGGGCCAAATTTGACACTGAACCTTCATGAGAACTTCCAACCTGTCAATGTAACAAACGTAGGTCTGCACCTCAAGAGTGTAAACGTAACGTGACTTCCATGTCCATACACAAAAAACAAGCATTAAAGGCCCAATCAGTACTTTTTTGGACCATATATGCAGTATTTGAGCTAAATGTACATACATAAGTAAAATAATTCAACGTAGTGATATACATAGTTTGTCAAGTGACCATAATTGTGCATATAAACACTTCTGATGGAAAACCTTTAACAGCATCACAAGACATTAATGAATTGTTGACTACTGTTCTTCATATGTAAATGCTGCACTTTTGTTTGTATTCGGCTCACAGAATTTTCCTTAAAATAAAATAAATTAAACTTAATTAAAGTGTGCACATGAGCATATAATATGATGCAAGGGTGAATGCTTGAAATGCGGTCGTTTAGTGTTGTGTAGGTAGGATGTAGCTAGGTGTAACTTTAAAATAAAGTGATCAGCTTTCTGCTAGTGATAGCTGCAAAAGGCATGCACAAACCATGTTAATGTTTTGTTGTGTCGTTCTTATTTTACCCTTATTGCTAAATTTATCATAAATCTTAATGTGAGAATGATTCGGTAAAACATTAAATCTATCAATACATTATACTTAAGATTTCAAGCAGCAATGTCATAAAAAACACACACACATGGGATGAACAGTTTGGTACAAGCCCAGCTTGTACATACAGTAATTATTTGCTCACGAAAAAAAAAATATAGTAGTAGCTCAGGTTGTTTAAGTGATATGAGCATATGACTGTCAGACTTAACAATCAATGAGCAATGAGACATTTTCCCTGTGAGAAAAATGGTTATAAGAGGTAAAAAAGTCTCCACTATTAGTGAAAATGCTGGAATGTTTTCCAGGATGAACTACAGGGGACGTCGCCAAAATACTGACCAGTTAAAAAGTTCAGTTAAAAATTGACAAAAACCTCAGTGTTGTTTGACATAAGTGACCTTGAAATACATCAGTCATTAAAAAGAACACCTATGCGACGCACTATGTACAATAGTGTATCACATGGTTATTTGTGATTTATATGTCACAGTTTTGTACTCGTCAAGTGTCAGACAGTGACATAAGCTAGGGTTTCTATGTGTTCTGCCAGACGCTGCCGTTTCCTGTCCTGGCCGGTTCACTCAGGAGTCTTCCTCGTCTGTCCGAGTACGCTGGTCGGTCAGGTGGCAGGAGGATGTAGTGCGTAGCGCTGGCCTGTCTGCCATCCTTCAAAATGGGAACAATGCAGGGAGATAATGGAGCTGCAGGTGGCGCCCTTTCACTCTGCTGCCCCTGTAATGCCTTGCTCACATATTTTGGGTTAGCAGCAAAACTCTGTGTGGCAGGCATCACACCATTGATATAAATTGGAAGGCTTTTGGGGCTTGGGGTACGTGGTGGGCAGGGTGGGACTAAGGGGACCCTTGGTGGAATTTTGGGAGGCTTGTCTTCCTCGTTGGGGGTCACAGTCCTTAAGAGAGCAGGAGGTTTTGGCGGGATGGGGATACGAGGAGGGATTTGTGGCTTGTCAGTGGGGCAGGTTGTGGTGCTGCTGTGTAGAGGCAGAGAAGCAGGGCCTGAACAGGAAAACCGGAGTCTGGGTGATTGGTGTTGGTCTGGCTGTTTGCTACACAACGTATCCCCTGCTGACACCACATGTGGGTGGTCTTCTCTTCCTTCTGGAGAGCTGATGCCCAGATGTTGGCTCCAAACCCACCTCCCTGTTGGTCTGTCCTCTCTGCCTGGCCATGAGAAAGCCATTGAGCCAATCCCAGCACCACCAGCCGGCAACAAGCTCTCCTGGTAGGCGTAATTAACTTGCCCACAGTCTCTGTTCGTGCCCCTGCACATGGCCTTGGGGCAGCTTTTGGGCAAAAGGCGACGTCGGTCACTGGTAAAAAACTCCACCTCGCTATCGGCTGCCTCATCAGACATGAGCTCCTCATGGTCAGGCAGAGGCGGCAAGGGTTTGGCTTCTCTCTGGTGGCTCCCAAACACAGTTTGTCTCTGGGAAGAAGGGACCACCTGGTCTCCCTCATGGGGCTGCAGTATGTTATCGCACGTTAGGCGGGAGGTATCAGAGTAGAAAGGAGGCTGGGAGAGGGAGATGCTGCCTGGGAAAGCTGAAAATAATCATGTATTAAATAACTGTCTTCAAGAATTGCTAAATTGTACTTTACACCAAGATATCACTGCTTTGTTGTACAAAGGTTTTGCTATCACTGTTTCTTCCTTCAGTGCAGAAACAATTCTCAGGGGAAGAAACATGGAAAACAACTTGCCATGAGAAAAAACAAACTCTTAACGCAAGTGTAGTGATGGTGTAGGAGGGAAAAAATACCAGGGGGAATGGGCTGCCCACTCTACTAAGAAAAAGACTCCTGTTTTGCTGAAGGTACCGTACAGGAAACGGGAGTAAAAACATGTTGAAAACAACCGCTTAACCTATCACCCTCTTCGTCAAACATCAGCCACAACACCCTGATTAACACAGGAATCGGCATTATCTACGGGGCAGGCTATAATCTTCACGGAGCTTCCCATAACCTTCTCTGTGGAAACATCCGACGTGCCCCAGACTGCAGGAACAGCTGGTGACCAGGGAGCAATAGCTTCCCCTCCTCCTTCACTCACTCTCTCTGCTACACAGCTCAGTCCAGTGATGACAAACTCACCTAAACCCTGTCTGCATGCTGTTTTATCAGTCAAACAGGGTTTAAACTCAACGTCTGTCGAGCTAAGACGAACTTAAGGGTATAGATTTATAATGGCAGACTGTATTACTTAACCCAATTCAAAAATGATGATAACTTTAACAAAATTAATGACTTAGCATAGAAAAATGTGTTTTGTTTTGTTTATTTATATTTAATTTCACAGATATTCATAACCGTGTGCACTTTGTGTTTTGAGCACATGTTCCCTTCTATCTCAAGGTATAACAATTATCAGTAATTACAGATTAATGTTAATAACGTAATATTTATAAGCAATATTAACTTGTCACGTGTCACATGCATCCAAGTTAAGTGAACCAGTGCTAGTTATAGACACTTTTCAATTTGTACTTTTCTTTGTCCTAAAAATAATTTTATTATTACTTAAATGTAAAAACAATATCTAAAACACTCACAGTTAAATTCCTTGGCCATTTGCTGTTGTTGAAGCTCCGTCGGGTTGTGTTCCATGCCAGCACTCAGGCCAAAGCACGCTCTGCAAAGCAAGAGAGGTTGAGACATCCATACAGAGATGTGTGCGAATGTAAATCATTCCTGCACATAACCTGTCATGAGTAATTCATTATATGTGAAATAAAGAGCATGCCATATGCTTTAACAGAACATATGCTCTGCTCTCCTTTCTGTATTTACATTATGTAACAGCATTATAAGCTGCTTGACGTCTTCTTAGAGCCATATCCTTCTTGTTTGTTGCTGTCTTTATGGAGCTTTGATGATTGTTCTGTCAATGTTATCATTTTAAAGGTTTCAAAACGGGACTGATTTTTCCCTTTTTTCCCATTCAAAGTTTTCTTCTCAGTCTTTCCTTATCCAATGTCAAGGGTCCAAAGGAAAAGGACGTCATATGTTCTACAGATTGTAAAGGCAAATTTAAATAAAACTGAAATTATGACCGAATTTGAGGGATTTTGATCACAGACACGTGGAAACAATTATTTAATTAACTCTGCGACTGCAGGTGTTCATCTTTTCTGTCTGTTTACATGTCAAGCATGACAACATGACAACATAACAAAAGTACTGTGCCAA
This sequence comes from Micropterus dolomieu, assembly GCF_021292245.1. Classification (NCBI taxonomy): domain Eukaryota; kingdom Metazoa; phylum Chordata; class Actinopteri; order Centrarchiformes; family Centrarchidae; genus Micropterus; species Micropterus dolomieu. The sequence goes on along the minus strand of NC_060157.1, from coordinate 22,496,833 downwards.
GTATTTAATATGGATTGTCCCAGAATTATACTCCTGATATTGTGTGATGAAAGTTAAAGTAGTTTTTGTAATGTCACACTCATAGTGATAAGTGATTCTTGTTTACATTTTGTTTCTGGTGTTTGTTCTGGTTTTGAGTGGTGTTTGCGTACCTGTTTAGGTCATGCTGTCCCCAGTAGTTATTCTGACTCCCGGCCATGTCACGGCAGAAATTGTGTTCTTAAAAAGCATGAAGGTGTGTTTGGTATCGGTCTAAAGCCCCAACACAAGTCAGCCCCATCAAACCCATCACGGCTTCATTCTAGCCAGTAGTAAGCTATTGGAAGACAAACAGAAAACATCCTGAGTAACGGTGCATCTTTTAAATTCACACCTTGTTTTAGCAGCTGTGTCAAAAATGAACAAATTTTCCACATTTGACTTTTGCATTACATCAGTTCTTTAATTTGTTCCAGTCACACCTTTGTCAGAGTGGACAGTGGACAGTGTGAATCTGGAACACAACCCCATCCAGCACACCCAGTTGCATGCACCAAGGGTCAGAACAGATACTCTAGAGGCTAATAACACAAACACATACATCACCTATAGATTAAATTATTCATATTATTACTATACAGCACAACTATCATTACATGCCATGATGTGTATCTCTTTGTGGTTCCAGCTTAAAGCCATTTGTCCGATGAGCGGGCTATTGCACAACCTCTGGGTCAGTTGTGGGAGGGCAGGAGCACTTCTCGCCCTCCTTCCTCTCTGTGACCATGAAACCCTGCAGTATCCGCCCTTATAACAGGGGCTAATTGTTCAGCAATCCTGTCATGCTGAATGTCAAACTGTCTCAGTGGTTTGACATTCGGCACACCAAATACGGATCATAAAATATTTTACTTTATTAAATAATAATATAAATTTAAAGGCAGGAAATGATTACATGTCTGTATTGTATTATAAGTGTTCTACAGTCTAGCAGCATGACGGAAAATGATGGAAAACGGATCTTAGGTATTGCGTAAAATATGCTTTAAAAGCTAATGAGTACAAGAAAGGCATAGTTGATTGTATATGCTTATATACACACAAGTGGCTCCACGTCACTTGATTCAGATGCTTCCCATTCTAACATTTAACTACATATATGACAGCTGCTTCCTGCCTCCTGATATGACATGAATACTAACTGATATCACTACTGCATGGAGATGAACACATGCATTCTGGGTCATCCTTAGAGATGCACTGATATAGTTTCAGGGCAGATAAAGATAACCCATATGTGTTTGTTCTGGCTGATACAGATATGATAACCGATAATATATTAACATGATCTTATATAACATGTGGATTAAGAGGGGACAGTAAGTTGACTGTGGGGGAAGCAGTCGAAGCATTTCTGCATGTTTACGTTATGCTTATTCAACAGGTGTTTGATAAATTGCAGAACAATAATTACATTTTCTTACTTATTGGGCAATAAAATATCGGCTTTACTCATAAGGTGGAAGGTCAGAGGTTGGATTAAACAGACCATTTGACAACTGAAGGAGTTTGTCGGCAGGTCTCTGCTCTCAACAAGTCCACAATCAAAGTACTTATTCCCTTTCAGCTTACAGCAGGGATGCTGCTCAGTACTTCGCGGTCCTGACTCTGTCATGTAGGAGGCAAATAAAGTAATGTCTTCACTTAGCTTCACGATCAGAAAGTACCAGTTAAACTTTACTGGGAAACTAATTTTAAAAAAATAACAAAAACATATTCTTCAAACTTAAATGTGCCAAACTTAAAAAACATTTTTTTTTCTTCAAAAAGTCAAATGAACTACTTTACTTTGTAAAGAACTGAGATATGCTTCACCTGAACCACTAATTAGTAACCCACTCCACTCCTACTCGTCCGGAGGCCAGCGCAAGGTCTTAATCTTACTATCACACTGCAATCTTATTCTTCAGAATTCTTCAAAGTCCTGCTTTGTTTCATATCACTACAGGTCTACAGCCGGTGTAGGAAGCAAACTATGCAGAGCATGCATAATGCAACAACAAAACCACCACAAACAAAACAGTGACCCATGCGTCTATTTGAATATTTATGTCATCCTTAAAACAACCCACTGTGGCGTCATTTCCGCCAGTAAGCCTCGGAGATGGAAGACGCCGAACAATTATGAATTCTACCAGCAAGTACTCAGTGCCCATGAATGGAGCCACTCTCGGGCATGAATGGGCCTTTGTGTCACTTTGGAGCGCAGTGAAGCAAGCCTGAAAATACAAGTGAACTCTCCCATGAGGTCAAGACTGAAGATACGCCATGGAGACAAGCAGACATGGCCAAGGTATGAGCCTGTGGCACAATTCCCCTGCAGGAGAACTGTTCGTACTGGCAGTGTTGGAGGAACAAGCCAGAGGCTAAAAAACTGTTTGTTTATCTCATACAGGAGCCTTGATGTGTTGTCCTTGGTTGTTTCTTCCTTACTTTTTTTAAGCAGTAGGCCATTCACTGTCCCTTTACAGATGATTTATTAATGGTGCAGTAAAAGTATCTGCTTTATATCACCTACTTACAACTTCCTGTACACTCTAGTGGCCAAGTAACACTCAGAGCTTAGCAGGGAAATCTTACCAGATGCTGTTATTGCAAAGCAGACATCTCACAAAAAAATAAAATGCAGCTTTAGTTCTCTTTATCATTTGCAAAAATATTGATCCTTAATCTTTCAAGCATCTACAAATTTGTATAGTTTCCCTTACACCTGTGACATAAGTACATTTTATATTTTTATATTTTAGGTCATGACCAAAACATTATAATCTCTAATAAAGTTAGTACTATCAGGGAATTTAATTTTCTTATTCACATGTTTAGATACTGGGAAAATTTGCACCGCTAATCCAGGCCAATACTCACATAGTATTTGATCATTTTTTATCTTTACATTTTTATACTATTTATTTTTTTTAGATTTTTTAGATTTTTACTCTCATTCTAATTATTATTCTTTATGTGCACACTAGCATATCTTCGAGACTATGCCACCCTACATTTCACAGGTAAAAGTACTGTATCATCATGTGAAAAATAAAACCTTTGAATCTAAACCTTTAAATGTGGATTAAATCCTCCTCACTGTGGGGCAGATACTGGTGAATCATTAGTCTCTGGGATTGGCTCATTTTATTCATGAACTATAGGCCTACAGTAGTTTACTCAATAATAATCATGCAGTTTGAAATGCTATGAATCATTTAAACTATTGAGAACCATATATGTTTATTGAAGCTGATTCACTAGGTGTTGGTAGTAGAATAGAAAAAAATTACAGCTGAACTGATTCTCGTTTGCTCACAGACACAGGTGTGGAAGTTACCCAGGAGTCCGTTAGAAATTTGTTAGTGAGTGACTGCTATAGTCTGGAAATAAGTGTCTAAAGTCAAAGTAAAAAAAATATTTATAAGGTTTACAGCAATCCAAAATTTTATTTCCTCTAGCAAATCTATATGCAGCTTAGTAAGCGGAGTGACAATATTTATTTAACCATTCATGAATGTAATAGGTATAGGCAACAATCTTGTGAAGCAACAAATCCATACTAAATAGGCCTACTATAGTCAAATGCAATACTGTTAACCATGCTCAACAAATGCCTATTTTTTTTATTTTTATTTAAATGTTAGTTTACCTATGCTATCAATACTACTACATTCAAGGAATTGATGCAACAATGTAGCCTACATTTACTATCAATAGAATTAACGCTATTTTATTTATATTAAATTGGACCAAACTCCACACACGAATTGAACTATTCTGGCACCGACTGCTGGCTGACTCGCTCTTCAGCGTCCACTAGCGGCGGACCGGGGACTGGCTGAGCAGTCCTGGACTCACCCATCCCGACATGAGGAAACCCTGCGGCTGGCCAGGAGAGCGGTCTGTCCCGCTGCTAACAGACAAATAAACCTGACAGAGGAATCAGTCCACACACAGCTCAACTAAAGGGTCTTCTCAAAGAAACAACAAAAGATCCTATAATTTGGACCGACGGCCGCGTCTCCCGGTTCTTTTTGCCTTTAAGGTTAAGTTCCTCACGAGGAACATCAGCAAATAGGCTATGGTTTAAAATAAGCAGGCTCTCCCGTTCACATCAAATATAACACTGCTCCTGTTCGCTCAGTTAAAGCGGACTTAAAGCCCAGTTTTCATCAAATAATGTATTATTTTCATAGCTACATGAAAGGAAGTCTTACCATGAAAATCCAGAGAAGCCTAGTCCATCAAGTAAAGCCGGGGTCGGTGGACCTTTTCAATTTGAGAAAATCTGTTGTACCGTAGAGTAGGAGCCACTAGTCTCTCAGCCAATACTTAACCATGTGCAACATGCCTCCTCTGTCAACAATACTGGGAGGTGAAACTCATTTTGTCATGGTGACGCGGTTTTCCACATCTCCTTATAAATGCATCCAACACCCCGAGCACGTTACTGTAACTCCACCCAAGTCCGTCTTAAAGGGGAAAAAATCCCCCTAAAACCATTAGAAATACTAAACAACATTAGGAAAAGTAGCCTATGGATTATAAAGCAACAGTGGTGGGACATAACTAGCCAACATGTGTGTTTTTTATGCCTTAAATAGCCTACTTTAGGCTATGTATTTTTTAATCCACTACTAGCCTATTCACCGACAACAAGTCAATTACTATCCAGATTAAAATTTTACATTGGAAACGTATAGGCGAAGGCATAGTCTCATTCAATATGATGCATTGTTCTTGAACATGCTGCTTGTACATTAATAAGGAATAACAATCCAATAACTTGGTCATTGAGAGTAATTAGTACTTTTGATACTTGTCCGTAATGGAGTAAAGGATTTCAGTACTTAAACCGCCACTGTTAACCAGAGAAGTTATCAGCCTGGTAGATATTCAGTTAAAAACATATAGGTCAAATAAGCCCATATTCACACAGAAACTCACTCCAGGTGCAGCTATCATCTGCCACTAAATGTGTGTCCTCACTGCCAGTGGATGATAGACATGGGACTAGCCTACTTCAAGGGTTTAACTCAAAAATGTGTTTGCTCAATACTATCGAGCGCTCTTAGCATTTCATTTATTCCGAGATAATTTATTGAATGTTCATAAATCAGAAAGCCATATGTCCATTTTTTGTTTCCCCTTCACAAAGCTCTGAAGGTAAAATAGCAACAATGCCCAGAGACCTCCACAATTAGAATCATTTTATCTGCCTTGTGTAATGAGTCTATGGGAAATTGCCCTTCATAGGCAGTAAGCAATTTTGGTCTGACCTGAGTGGGAGTCAGAGCGTGTGGGTGGCGTTTGGAGTGAGTACAATATACGACTGATAGAGAGGAACAAGTATGAGACTGGCAGCCCAGTCATAGTGGACGAGGACTTGTTTTGAAGCCTGCATGTCACATAGGAGTTCAATGTCTGTGTTTGTCTTCCCCCACGCCAAGAGAGGCAGAAGGACAATACAGGAGGCCATTTAGTAGAAAATAACAGGGAAGTGAGTGCAGGCTGTTCTTGGTTTTACCACAGAGTCAGCCAAATTATCTTTTTACTGCGATAACAATCCAAATAAATCCTCAGGCAAACAGACACTTAATATTGTTAAGTGCTGAATAAAATTACTACCTCATCAAAGACTTGCCAAATGACCCTGTGACCTCTCTTCCTTTTGTCCTATTGTTCAATTGTTCCACTGTTGTAATACTCTAATAAAGTCCATACAGGGTCATATATGGATTAAGGAGTGGCTTATACCTATATGCTTACTGTAAATCATAAAACCACAAAAGAAAGATGTAATGTGCCTCTATTGCTGCAATCGACTGTCCCTCTTCCACCAAAGTCATTTGTTTGCTTATAGGAATACTCATACTTAATGAGCTGTTTGATCAACTTTCTGTTGTGCAATGAAGTATTTGGGAGCATGTGATTCCAGTGTGACACAAAGAGGTTAAAACTGCTGTCAGTCGTCACGCTGCACAAGGCTTCGTTTTTGAAGAGTAACGGTGCAGCTCACGTCTTGATTTTGAAACTTTTGCAATCCCTTTAAAGGCCTTAGTCTTGTCATTTGTTCTGTTTTGTTGTGTGGAGGTGACACGGCACAATCCAAATTAAAAAAATTTTGTGTCGCTCTGCTGTTGCTCCGCCACCCTCTGTGGGCGCTTGTGGCGACCCAGGATGCTCAAAGCTGTGGGGGTTGTTGTCGGGGTGGGCCAGTCTCCCACAGGGGAGGTCAAGTCATTTCCTGCTCTGAGAGACCTCTGTCCCTGACAGCTGTCAGTGCAGTCAGAAGTCCACCTCCCACATCTGTAACCCCCTACTCCCTCCCCGTGCTTTTTTTCAAAGATGATGGATTGCTCTGAAGAAAGTCCTCTCATGTTGCTGCAAAATATAAGCTACCAAAGCTGGACCCAAATCAAGGCCTTTGATTTATGATTTTTTTAATAACTCAATTTGACAAAAGACAAGAAACACTGAGGTTAAAGAAGTAATCAATAGTCGATAATAAAAACAGCTGCAATAATTCCTTAAATAGAAAACCGAATTGGTAGAGCAGATCTGTTTCACATCTCTCCAATAAATGCTGTGAACAGCGGATAACCCCTGAAATGAGACATATCTCAGAAGATAAATGTCTGCCCACCACTCATTTAACAATGTCTCGAGCTGGAATAGGAAATGAAATAGGTAGGTGTTAACATACGTGTTCTATGGTAAATACATTTGTGTAGGATGATGTGCTGACATGGTGACACAGGGAGTTCTCTTATAGAGGAACCAGCTGTGTACAAACATGTAATAGTAATTAGAGCCCCGTTACTGACTGCCGACAGACAAGCCTGCTGCTGTTTTCAAAGCCACGGTCGACCTATCTTCTGTTTGAGTTTCACATTCCTTGTAATCGGAATGCTGTCATTCCTGTGAATCAATGTTAAAAGCTGTAACAAATAAAAAATACTTGTATCACAGCTACGTTTATTAGATATAAAATAGATGATTATGTGAAAATGCCTAAGCTGCAACTGCTATGTGTGTAAGAAGTTAAAATTTACTATCCATTTAATCATCAAGTTTTTGAGTAAATGAGTAAACTCTGTAGTAGGGTACCAGAGCTGAAACAAGGGGCACCATCAGTCAAGTCTGGATTGAAGTTGCAGTAATTGTGAAAAACCAGAGAAATTCTTATGAAATTCGTAGGTCTAGTTTATTGTTACTACCCACCACTTCCTTAAGCCTGACGTGGAACAGTCATATTTGACATTTTTATTTTAAAGTAGACTGCCAAACAGAGAGTATACACACACACATATATGTATTTTTTTCTTTCTCATGAATTTGTTTTATAAATAAGGGATAAAGAAGTTCACAAAAGTTCTGAATCAGTGCCATTCATTCAGACGTTATGCGTGATTTGAAAAACACACCCTTCGTTTAATCTTTCTTAATTTAATGGATTTGCGGTTGGGTCTGACAAGTTGGAGGCGTCGGGAAGGAATCGGGCTCCTCAAATGTCTGAGTGGGCTTCACACCACGGCCTTTGACCTCATCCTGTGAGGAGACAGCTCAGTTATCAAAGAGCCAACAGCCACCGGGAGGAAGAGGAGGGTGGGCTGAAGAATGATGTTTGTGCTGCCTTTGATTGCTGGGTAGCTCAGGAACTGCACTGAGGACCAAAAGAAAAGACTATGAAAACTATTCTGATGCTATATTCATTCTTTTAAATTACACAAATGGCATTACATGCTGCTAATGTGTCCTGTGAACAAATATAAATATAAATATAGCTACAATAACAGCTTTAAGTGCCGTGGTGCAAGAAACTAGATACTTTTTTTCCCACGGTACCAACAGAGAAAGTCAGTGCGCAAAGAAATGATTGAGGAAGTGGCAAGGATTAAAGTGATTTAAGCCGTGTCACATCTGATTTCATGGTGATAGTTTCAATGAATGGCCGAGCATGAAAAGAGCGATTCTTTGCCCAGGATGCAGCACAGGAGGCCCGGGCAGCTTCCCTACCAGTTGATTTCAGGCCTCAATGTGGGCAGAGGGTCTGCAGGCCCAGCGGGTGGCCTTCCGCAACCACGTGAAGCTGATCCCGGTTCATTAAGAGTTTCAGTTGAAATGAGTGAGGAAACAGGCTTTGCACTTTAATCCCCAAAAACTGTTTATGTGCAATGGATTTGACTTTATATCATGTCGCTCCTCAATAGAAACTGTCTGCATAAATCACCATAACATCAGAGTAAAAATTATTATTTGTTGGCACTAACACAAGATTGCTCACCAGGACATGGACATACTGAGTGTTTTTCATTTTGGCTAAACGGATGTGACGGGAAGACAATGTCAATATTTGCTTGTCTTTGCACTGTTCACAAATTGTTCTGAGGTCAAAGTCTTTTTGAATCACCACAGTACATACAGGGTCACATTTCAAGAAGGCAACGGAAGATAGTCAAGTTAGGTAATATTGTTGTCCAACTGCTGATTATTTACTTTGTGTGTGTGTGTGTGTACACGTCATGACTCTATTGTGCAAAGTGGTGACTGGGTGTGGGTGGGTGGGTATGTGGGTAACGGGGCCATCTGTCTTTTCACGGCCTCCACATTTCCTCATAAAATCATCTCTCATCATCACTATGTCTTCTACCATCACATAGCTCAGAGTCCTGAGGCATGACAAAGGCAATCTTGCTTTTTTCCTTACTTTATCTCTCCTATCACTCCCACCCTTCTCCCTTTCTTTCTCTCACCTTACTTACTCCCGCACCATCACTTCCTGTTGAGTCACCAACAGCACCAGACTGCATCATGTTTTACACTTTACTGCTCCCCTCCTTGCTTTCCTCCTCCACTTCCTTGTTCACAGATGCCTCTGCCTTGTAATAGAGAAAAAACGCAGTGTGGCAACATAACAGCCCTCCGACATTAGTTCATTAGTGCATAAAAATAGTTAGAGTCTGAAAAAAGTCAAGTAGGAGTCTCTTCCTGGCAACATGACTGATTCATACAGTAAATGACTCGGAGGATCTAGGATTATTAGCTCAGCAGAAAAGGCACCATGTCACTCATCACAGCATGTAATCAGTCTTTATCATTATTTGAAAAAACAGAGCTTCAAGAAAAACAGTCAAATGAAAGACAGAGAAGAAACAGAGTTAACTGATACAATAAAACGGAAAACATTTACATAACTTTTCCATTAATGTTGAATATGGAGCTGATTTACCTCCTTGGTAAATACTTCCATATTGCTACTGGCTATTTGCAGACATTTCCCAGTAAAGTGGGAGGAAGTGATGCTGTGATGAGGTAAGGCCTCACGTAAACGTAGGCAGTGCGTGCTTGTGTGTGAGGGAGGGTTGAGGGCAGGGCTCTGAGAAACGAAAGGACTCTGTGGTGGACTGGTTGAGTCATTCAAAATACAGCTGCTGACTCAGTTTGCAAACTTGTCTCCAGGAGCACGTCGCCAGTCTATCTGGAATTTTGTGTGTATATGTGTGTGTGTCCAACCTGTTCTTGTGAGGACCAATCATCTTCATGGAGACAGAATAAGAGAAGATTTTTATCACTCTGAAAAAGATAAAGAGAGGTTAACATTGTTGTTTCAGTTTCAGTCAGAAACATCTGGTTTGCTTAAAAACTTTTAAAGAATTATCATGCAATACTACTTTATTGATAAAGTGCCAAATCAGAAGACGGTAGGTATCTTAAAGCACTTTTCGTGATATAGAACATGTCAAAGAGACATAACAAATGCAGATTACATTGAATGGATAATGAAGCTTTGCCCGAAGGAGTGCCAATTCTCTCAACTGCTGTAATCCTGTCCTGGCACCAGGACAAAGTTTTTGTGTGATTCAATAATTTCGTAATTTCTTCAGTTTTCTCTACAACTTCTTGCCACAATAGTCTTAAAACTGTGTCAGTCCAATGTTATCCATCTGGGTGTATGGACACACTCCAGAATTAGTCATCTTGGATGCATTGTAAGGTCCAGGAATGGTGTTCTGTTGTTGACATTATCGTGTTCAGAGGGTTATTAAGAGGGACACCTCCCTTCACGATGGAGTGTAATTTCCTGATAAAATAGTTGAGTTGGTTTACCCGAGTGTGATGCAATATGAGTCATTTAAGACTGTGTGTACAGTACTTACCTGTTTAGTTTTAACAACTTGTTCAGATTTTATTACAATAAAACTGATAAGAAACAGGGGGGAAAAACATAAAGATGGCAAAAACAATGTGCAGCAGCTGTTTATGGAAAGATACCTGCAGGCATCATTTGCCTTAGCAAGTTTAGAACATGTATATAACAAGTTAGACCGGCAATCCAGTCCCTAAGGGGGCTATTTCCTATAGAAAGAAATGTTATTTTTTCCAGTATTGTTTCCTATTACAGATTAAGACCATTCTTGACTACATTTTTAATTGCTTCCAGCAAAGAGAAAATACCTTGATTTGCTATCTGAAGCCATCTTTAGCACTGATAGTCATAAGAACAATAATGTTACCCTGTGCCAATTTCTATTTTTTTGTTAACATATTTGTGATACACATTTATTATAGCTACAAAATATTCAACAGATAATTAATTTCATTATTTTTACTCTATTTGATGTATTTTACGTCTCTGATGATGAAATATAGCTAACAAACAGCAAAGGTCTCCATATCAGCAGAGCGCTTCTGGCTTGGAATTCTAAATAACAGCTATGTTAACGGTTGTAACTGTTTTATTAGGTGCACGTAACAGTTAACGTTACGGATAAGCACGTTTTGATACATATTGGTGTCCATCAATATCACTCGAACTTGTCTTAACTTTTATCTATCTGGAGCTTTGACAGCTAGTTAGTTACTTCCAGATAGTTAAGTAACGTAAACCGAAATCAATTAAATATATTAGGCTAAGTAATGCTAACGCTAATTCAGTTAGTAGGCTAGCCGAGTTTGGCTAATGTTAATTAAACAAACTTAGCAAACTTAAATTAACTAACCTTAGTTTGGTATTTAACCTGTTGTAATATACTAAAGCTAGTAACGTTAACGTTATAGTATTTTTTAGTTAATTAGTGGCTAATAACCAATGAAAGTTAGCTTAACATTAATTAAAATCAAAATGTATCCCAGTTAACCTAGCTTAGTTCTAAATTGAAAGTAACGTTAAGTTACTGTCAACATGTTTACGAAGTTAACAACAATCTGGTAAAGCTTTAACGTTAACTTTTGTTTATTCTTCAGTCTCAAGGCAGACAATTCAACATGAGTCGGAGATCATCTACTGTCAGAAGTCAATCACTTGTGGATTATTGTAAGTTATTATTCAGCAGCTGCTATTCACATCATGTCACTTCGTGTTTCCCAAACTCCACACAACCAGTTAGCCTTAATTGCGCGTCTGAACCGTAGACTTTATATAAAAAGGTCTGAACCAACAGCACACGTGTTACAAACATATTACTTGAGGGCTAGTAATCTAATTCATTCGTTAATTGATTAATTAATCTGATTAGCTAACTGTTAGGTACCACACAAGAAAAATAATAGAATATGCCTCCCTGCTATGTCCCAAGTAACATTAACGTTAATAAGTGATTAAACAGTAATTATGAAATGGGACTCAGCATATTTTTAATGCAGCAGAAACAGACCTGAACAAACTCCAGCAGCAGTATAGCAGGGCAGAGGCATCCATGCGGGCATATACAGAGAAAACCCAAGGCCTCATCATCAGGGACAGGTAAGTAGCGTCCTATTTGCCAGTTCTTGCAAACTCCATAGACACTTTACAGAGATTCGATGATTTTTTTAAGTCCATGCTAAATATATTACATATGAAAATAACAGATTTAATTATATAATAATCATTGAGACATGTATGCAGTCATGAACATATTAAATTGACTGCCTTATTTTAATTCAGTATATTGTTGTCATTGGATAAGCAGTTAATCACAACTACAGCCATTTGTGCATAATACTAGTTTTCAGAGGAGAACAAGAGGGGAGATTAAATCAAAGGGGCAGGCATGTACAAAGATTCTGGGCCAGATTTAAGCTCTACACAGAAGTATCTCTCTGGAGGGTGCCTTGTAGATGCTAAGTAGTAGGCTAAGAATATGAAGTAAAAACAACAGCTAATACTAAAAATAATTTAGAACGATGTAGCTTTTAGAGGCATCTGTACTGGTTGGTTTCACGTTTGCCTGAGGCGTACCTTGTTGTATCTTTTGTAAGTTTTACATGTTTTATCTAAACTTCATGTGTATCTATGTGTTTGTGTCCCTGTGTGATCAGGCGAGAGATTCAGAGGCTCCTGGATGAACGTGAAGACCTTTTACGCAGTCTCAGAGTGTCTCAGAGTAGTTTGAACCGTTGGGCTGATGCTAGTGTTGTTCAAGACCTCACTGCCACGTTGGCCTGTGGAGTTGGAATAGATGAGGAACTGGAAGCAGAAAAAGCCAAAGTGGCATCTTTGAAAGATGAGGTGAAGGTTGTTGTTCCAAGGACAATTAACAGAATACCCCATACAGTGAATTCCTTCTGATTTTCTTACCACAGTTGACTCTACTTGTTGGCTTTGTTTTCAGATTATCAAATGGGAGAGAAAGTTGGCAGGACAGATAGCTGGTGGGGGAACTACACGTCGTAGTATGAAATCTGAAAAAAGCAACTTACTTAAAACCACATGCTTAATAGAAAACAAACTGTACAGGGTTAGTGTTAGTCTTACTCCACCGTAACACCTGTAAATAGTAAACACAAATATTATTTAACTAAGGTATGTTTTTTTTCTAGGGTCGCAAATGCTTCAGTAAGCTGATGACCAGGAATGGAGAGTTGAGGGAGGAGCTGAAGACAATGCAGGTGGAGAAGAAACAATTCTTCCATGTTCAGTCTCGGCTAGATAAGGTAGGTTCACTTAACATTAGTCTCTTCTTGAATTAGCATTCTGCTGCTGCTACATGGTTAGTGAAGGGGTACTAAAGGGGTCATTTATTTTATTTAATTCATTTATTTTGAAACTGTAGACAGTTAACTTTGTTATTTCATCCAGGAGCTGCATGCAATTCGCAAGGATATTTGTAACCTGATGACTAAATGCACGGAAGCCTTCAATGCCAGGTAAACCTTTCTGCAGCACTCCAAATCTATCTGTATTTCTTGTGACCTGCTCTACACAATTAGATTAGGTTAGAGTGCATATTCATATTTTTACTGAAAGATGAAGGAAGATGGATTTATTTTGACAGCGAGAAAGTACATATAAAGATGCGGTTGCACTCTTATTCAGCTGAGCATGCTAGCTGAGATTGCCACCTTCTTTAAATACCTTAAAATCTAACGGAGGCCATCATTAAATGCCTTGATTTAAAACAAGAAATGCGCTTCATACAGTTGAGGCACACTTTAGTGTGTCTGCTTACTTTTTACCTATAAAGATTTTTCCATAGCTAAAAGCTTAGATTCATGAAGATACACCCACTTTTTTATAAAAAATAAATCATCTTTTTTTAAATGTAATTTGTTGTCTATATTTGGCTACACCTAGTGTGAAAATCCAGGAAAAACAGAGGATGCTGATGGACCAGAATGCTAAGGATGTGACTCAGTACATCAAAGAAAAGAGCAACCTGGAATTAGAAATCGCCCATTACAGCAACTTTGAGGCTTTCCTAAACATAAAGGCTATTGCACGTGAAAACCAAGACATCGGCCACAGACAAGGTGACTATAAATCTCATGCTCTGAACACAAATTGAGTTTTGGCTCTTGCTATCCTGTGACCAAACTATGTCACGCATTTGAAGGGATCCAAATGTTATTTAATAGTTTTTTGGTTCAGCAATCTGAGTGTACAATGTTCTGTCATCCTGCTGTTGCCATAAAGTGTGGTAGTGTGCACCGCCAGTTACTTGAAAATGTTTCTTGCATTCTTCTGTTTGTTGTGGACATTTCTTGGCAGCCTTTTCCAAACAGTTTAAAGATAAAGTTAAAGATAAAGATAAACAAAAGTATGTGCTTCATCATTATTGCTGTGGTATTCCACGGCATTTTGAGATCTTCCACTCTTAAATCAGAGTGAGAGTGTTTGCCACAACAGACCACTGTCACTCTAAGCCAGTTAAGTGTTGACTTCTAATCAAATAAACTAGCGACACCTTGTGTTTAAAAGATGTTACTTCTTGACTAACCAAACTCCTGGCAAAGAGGACAAAACGTTTTTTTTTATTTACAAATTATATGTAAATATAAATAGTTATTAATTATATAATTCATTGTTTATATTTTATATTACAATATTACTACTATATAGCACAACTGTAGGTGATTTCAGTTCTGCAGAAGCTTTTTGGCACATTTATTAATTTTCTTTATATAATAACTTTGAATCAATATGCCATTTTAAATGATAAATGTCTTTAGTAAGTTGATTTGTAATAAACTGGATGAGGAGACATTCATTAATACAAGTCCCTTTGGGAGTTCTGTAGCCCAAGACTAATAAAAATAAGTACATTAAAGACCTTGTTGTGAATGAGGTTCACCTCAGTTTCACATTTGTCCCCATAGTGGAGAAACAGCAATTGGAGTCTAAGGAATTGGGACTTGAAGATTTTGAGGATGCTATCAAAAAAATCCTCAGCGAGACAGAGGAAAGTGACCTTGACAAGCTGGTCAGGAACTTCATACAAAGTAAGTCCCCATTAAACATTAAAGGAAGTTGTGCATTTTATCAGCAATCAAAATATGTTGTGAAATATTTCCATCAGTGGAGGAGCAGAACTACACTTTACTGAAATTTGTCAACTATCAGCACAATGAAGCAGAGGCCATTGGAAGGCAGATCTCTCAGGTTGGTATTTTCTGTGTGTGTGTGTGTGTGTGTGTTGGAGAGACAGGGAGTGAGATAAATGAGGAAAGTATATGTAATTGTGGTTGTACGCTGTCTTCTTAATTCTCGGACCAAAAGCTTTGCGATGAGAGAGAGATCTTTGTGGCTGAGGAGCAGCAGCAGCAGGAGCAGCATCACGCATTCCTGATGAGAGTTTCCATCAAGCAAGAGGCTACCGAGCAACAGCTGGCAGTTTATCAACAACGTGTTGAGTTCATGGAAAAGCTCCTATATCAGCTCGGAGACGGTACAGCATAGGGCACCCCTGCATAACATTATCCTTTTAAATGCGGGCAACAGAAACATGGCAAATTGTATGATGGAGTTTAGAAATGTTTTTCTTGGACTAGAAGACCCATTTATTGTCATATGTAAATGTATAAAGGATATGTGCTTAGTGCTTAGTGAATGTCTAGTCCCAACACAGGACTTATTTAAAATGTGTATTGCACCTGAAAGCACTAGCATGAGGACTGCACGATTTAAACAACACAGACCATGTTAACAAGACAGTTGATGTTGCTTTGTGAATTGGTTTTAACCATACACCAAAGTGAGGGAAATTATGCTCTAGCACATTCGTGTGTCAAGTTAGCAAAAAACAAACAAACATCAAAGCCCACCTTCCAAAACGTAGAATTATAACAACTGGGTCAGAGTACATGCACAGAAGTATAAGCAGTCTGTAAATGCTTGTGTTCATTCATGTAAATCTGCTCTGTGCTGTGGAGCAACTGCAGCTGTAGTCATATGATGTTGTAGTAATCGGTGATAGTGTACATGAATAAGTATAGTAAATAGCTTATTACATTGTAGACAATAAGGATTTAATCTAACAGTGGGAGATAAAAAAATAAACAGTCCTGTAGAAAGATTATAATTTTTGTTCTAATTTCCTTCTACCAGGTCTTAAGACATTGCTTCATATCAGCTGTGGTAGCTCAGTGATCTCCGGCCAATTGGGTTCCTCTGGTGGAGTCCAGGAAGAAAACATCAAAGAGAACATGACAATGGTGGAGGACAGAGTCAATGAGCTTCTCACTCTGCAGTCCTATCTTCATTTCCAGGACAACCTTAGCCAGTGGGTATGTGATTTGAAACGCTTTGTCGGTACAGAGTTGCAGACATACAGTAGTGTTTAGTTTCTAGCCTTTGCATATTGACAGCCTTCAGCATTTTAATGTACTTTCTCTCCTCCAGGACATTGACAGTCTTAGTACCATTGCTGAGCAGCTCCTGGGAATAAGCCCCCCAGCTGTCAACCTGACCACTGCTGCTGCGACCCCTGCGCCCGAGTAGGTGTTTTTTTTTAATTTTGATAAGAGTGCAGGTATTAGATAACAGCATAGTAATTAATAAACCTCTTGTTAGCTGTTTGGTTTGATGTATGCTTGAAAAAAATGCACATAAATTCAGAATCTCTGTGATGCCTCAGTGATGACCCAGACTTGGTGGAGTCAGTGCTGCTGGAGGCAAAGGAGCCAGTGAGTAGAGCAGATCTCTTGACACTGGTCAATAAGAGGGTGAGCATAACTAAAAACCCCAAAACAATTATATATATATATATATATATATATGCACACACTATGTAGACAAAAGTACTGGGACACCTCTGTCCAAATACTTTTGGGAGGGTTTTTTTCATGGTGTGGAAATCTTAACGCTACTACATACAATTTTAGACAGTAGTTCCTCCAACAGTGTGTTTTCGTTTCCTCTTTCAATATGACAATGCCCCCTTGCATAAAGCCAGCTCCATGAAGAAATGGTTTTCCCAGTTTGGTGTGGAGGAACTTGACTGGCCTGCACAGAGCCCTGACCTCAACCCTATCCAACACCTTTGGGATAAACTACAGCGGAGATTGCAAGCCAAGCCTTCTCGTCCAACAACAGTGTCTGGCCTCACAAATGCTCTTTTGGATGAATGGGAAACAGTTCCCACAGACAAACTCCAAAATTCTTTAGAAGCTTTCCCAGAAGAGCAGAAGCTATTACAGCTGCAAAGGGTGAACCAACTCCATATTAATACCTATGGATTTAGAATGGGATGTCATAAAAGTAAAGTGTAGGAGTCCCAGTGCTTTTGTCCATTCGTGTACATATACTTTATACATGAGACAAATCTTTTAACTTTATAACACAAGTTATGAATCTCTAGTAGCCCACATGTAATTATCAAACTGTAACCCGGCTATGTCATGTAAAAGTTGCCTGTTCTTTTAAATTGATATTCCCATGTTAAAGCTCCACAAAAGATCATCCAATAGCAAATTTCATGAGAATTTTTGTATGGCCTGGCATATATGACATCCTTTATTTATCCCACAGATTCAGAGGAAAAAGAAGAGACTTACCTGATGAGCCGGTGCTGCTCGGTAGAGCTGCCATGAGGTCCTGCATACTGAGCCACTGGAAACAAGTCTGTGCTGACCTTTTACATGTTCCAAGAGCTATTTTATAGTATGCTTTTTTTAGCGAATGTTTAGATAGACACAATATGGTGTAAAGCATTGCTGCATCAGTTATTCAACAGGAAGTAACCTGCTTAAATTAAATATTTACTTTAAGGAAGTATGAAATCTATGGGCATACGTATGCATAATGTGTATTTATGTGCAGTAGTTCACAGTCAGTGATACTTGTGAATTCAATAAATGTATTTTAATTAATTAATTTATTCTCTCAGTGGCTCAGAAGCATTTTGATTTTTCATTTAACCCCTGAGCATTTCAAGAAGCCGTTGGGAGTGACAGATCAACTGGATTCAACCACATGCAGTAATATCATGAGATACAGTATATACTACACACTCATACAGTCATATTGTG
This sequence comes from Micropterus dolomieu, assembly GCF_021292245.1. Lineage (NCBI taxonomy): Eukaryota > Metazoa > Chordata > Actinopteri > Centrarchiformes > Centrarchidae > Micropterus > Micropterus dolomieu. The sequence continues at coordinate 22,479,076 of NC_060157.1, read as the reverse complement.
CGTTGGATGACATTAAAAGACACAGATTCAGCAACTATTTATATTACACAGATTCACAATGTTTTAGTAGGAATAATGAGTACTTCCCATTAACATTACTTCCTCATACAATTATAAACATGACGTACAGAACAACAAATTATCAAGTTCTTGGCATAGTGCTTATTTATGTAATTTAAAAACTAAACAGGTTCACTTATTCACTTCGTCACAAATCCCTGAGCAATATTAACTAAATAATCAACCTGATTGCACTCAAAAATGTGGCCCTATACTCATTGATTTTTAAGGTGAGATCATTTTCCTGTCAAAAGTGTTTCTTTAGTCATCTAGTTCTGGCTAATGTTGCCACAGTACACCACCCTGCTCTCCAGTCGCGAACGCTCAGCTTCAAACACCAACAGATGGCTCTGCAGCGTCTCCTCAGGACCCGAGAGGATCAGGGATGGATCATTGTTCTACACTCACAGAAACACAGACAGACACATCACTAACCAACCATCCCAGTCAGTGTTAATCTGTCATTATTTATTATTAATGTTCCCAAACAACTGTCAATCTAAGGTAAAGATTTAAATAAATCAAAGCTATTCATATACTGCAACAACCAAATGAGTAAAAGAAGGACAAAAATAAACGGGAAACCATACACTGACAAAATATAACATTAACAGTATTTATGAGCACTCACCGCCACAGCAGAAATAAAGGCATCCATAAGGTGGTAGTCTGCTCCACCATGCCCACTCAGGCCAAAGCGACAAGGGACATTATTGCGTGCCGTGTGCTTTGTGGATCTCTGGGTCAGAAAGTCAAACACGCGTATCTCATGGCCATCATATGACAGCTCCCCCTGTGAAGACACAGTTGTGTGGAGTGGAGTTAGATCTAGGCAACTAATACCACAATATGACTTTGTTTGGTCTCGATACAGAGGCTTACATTTGTGTGTGTGTGTGTGTGTGTGTGTGGGGGGGGGGGGGGGGGGGGGGGGGTTAGATAGAGTTACTCGATGATCTGTGAGCCAGAAGTTGATGGCGCCTTTTCTTTGTAGAACTGCTTGTATGTATTAATGCAAAATTGTAGCATTTCCTTATTTTCTGTAATCCCTTCCAGTCCTACCTTGCTGCCATAGATGGTTGTTTTTCGCTCGCAGAGCTTCTCGGTGAATGCCACCATTGAAAAGGCTGCCGTCAGACCCCCTTCAAACTCCATGTTCACAACCTGGCAAGCGGGACATATAAACAAGACATAAGGGAAAAAAGTGTCACGCTTCTTAAATGTAAATAATGACCTTAACATAAGCTGTATAAAAGAAGTGGATGTAGCCAACATGACATCACCAATTGGTTTGTGGACTATCTTTTTAAAGCCACAAGTTTGGCATATTGACCGTCTCTATCTTGTTTTTGTTTGTTTTTTTAACCAGAAGCGACCATATTTGGACAGGAGGGTGGAACTGGGGAGGGATACACTTTGTTTTCTAACCTGGTTACTGCAGACATCGTTGTCACACTCGTAGACACAGCGGCCGTATGGTCCAGTCCTCAGTGCCTCAGTTACTGACTCGATGTCTGGGAGTGAGCTCGGACATATGACTGATACAGGCCAGCCAGTGTGACCCTAGCACATATACACACACATACAGTACACATGAAATGATGTATAGCAAGTAAAATAGGTTCACGGAAGTAAAGTAGATCATTGGTGAAGATAATGTGTTAAAATGTTAACCTGTTTCACACTATTCAGGTAGATTTTGGATGCTGAGTATGGACAGTCTCTTTCTACTGAACAATCCAGGCAGCGATCTGCAGCACCTGTTGGCTGACAAAAAACTAGCAACGTCACATTTTATATTCATGTTTAGTATAGAGATTTCTGTTAGCACTAATGTTTTTATGTCATCATTGATAAAACGACACAAAAACACAACTCAGCAACGTTGAAAATGATTTAACAGCAGTAATTTGTGCCGTTTCCCATAGCATAAACATCTGCAGTAAAAATTATTCATTTGTAGAACTACAGACAAAATACAATTAGAAAAAAAACTGTTCAGCTGCAGTGGTTGCACTGTGAACAAGCCACACACCTTGTTTTCTTTTCGGAAGTGGCTGACAGATCCAAATGATGACACTTTCACACACCTGCCAATTAATAGCAGTGTTAATGATTCCGCTTAGGAAAAACTCACAGAAAACAACCTTTGAAACACAGAGACTGTGGTCCAACAAAACCACCAGGGTCTAGTTCCTGCTGGCACTGTTTGAATAGGCATTCCACAAGTTGAAACATTTGTTTCACCCTGTTGACCAACCAACTTCTTTATTTTAGTGTTAATCTTACTTCTGAACATGAGACGAGCTTGGAGTTGATTATTGACTGCTGTCTGATGGTTTACCTGCGCGTTCCAGCCCAGTGATGTATTAGGTCGATGTCATGGCATGATTTAGCCAAAAGAGCAAAAGAGCTTTCTGCTTCATTCCTCCAGTTCCCCCGAACAAATGAGTGAGCAAAGTGATAAAACCCAACCTGGAACAAGAGATTGAAAAGACTTGTGTAGACCTAACATATATTTAAAAAAAATGCATGTGCTAAAAGCAAGAATAGTGTTACTATTTAATGAATGAAGAGCCCTGAGGATTATGATTCTTACCGGCTCAAGGTGCTGAATATGGATCACATCACCCACGACTCCAGCATCTATTAGCTCCTAGAAATAGATCAATTCATTACATTTTTTTAAATTTAACTTGGATATTGTGATTTTCTTCACTACTTGACCCAATGTTAGAATAATATTCAGTGTTTGGAAATGAGTAATTGCTCTCCTTAAAACTCAACTACACGTTAAGGTATCCAAATTGACATTTTTAAACCCAAAACTGTGACCCATGCCGGGTCGAGAAAACGATCAAACGGAAAGTGCGACAGAAAGTGGTCACCTTTATCTTATGGATGACAGGATCATACCGGAGAACATGACCCACTGATAGCATCACACCATTCTGAGTGCAAGCCTCCACAATCGACGTGCAGTCTTCTGCAGTTGTCTAAAGTCATGGGAACACGTTAGTGTTGCAAGAAACACATGAGTGTTACACAGATGCAGTCACAGAAAGGAAACGAGAGAAGACAGATTTTGTATTTCAGAAACTGACACTTTGAATCATTAACACCCATACCAAGGTTAACGTTACACTCTATGCTAAGATGGTTAGTGTTTATTTACGGAAAACGTACTGCCATTGGTTTCTCCAGCAGAACATGGTATCCCTTCTTTGCAAAGGCCACCGCAGGTTCCTGGGGAACACAAACTAGTTTAATAGACCGATAATGAAGTGTACACAGAAGACTAAAACTGAGAGTTACTCATATATAGAGAATACACATAGATGGTATGTTTACCTTATGAAGGCGGTCTGGGGTACAAATTAACACAGCATCCGCAAACTTCTCTCTTTCAACTATACTGGGCCAGTCTAGTTTGAGCAAAAGAGCGTTCCATATGTTAGTATGAGGCAGATAATTATAAACAATTAAATTCATTTTTTTTCTTTTGATGCTCACCTTCATATGTGTTTTCATCTACAATCTTGTGTTGCTGTTGAAGTTTAGTGCGAGCAAATTTCCTTGGGTCAGCTACTCCGACAACCTGAAATGGTGAAGTTGAGTAAATGAAGTTGGCATAACAAGTGCTCTGTTAGACATTACAACGTAGAACAGTTACACTTACAACAGTGTGTAATATTTCTGAGGATTTATTAACAGAAATGCAATATAATATCCAAAGCAATATTTTCAGTGGCGTTTAAAGACCTTACATAATGAAGCGTTATGTTTTTATTACCTTAGAATGAACCATTTCGATCTACACACACACACTACACGGACATTGCTATGTTGCACTGCCATGTTACAGTAGCCCAAAACAGACAAACAACTCTACAGAGTGCATTTCATCACTACGTTTTTCTTCTTTTAGTTTTAGGCTACTGTAGAATCATGGTGACCTCCAAGTAAGGGAGGCAAGGTGTATGTACATAGAAATGGCTGGCTCATTCTAAGGTAATAAAAACATACTGAAAACATAGTTATGGCTTTTATATTGCATTTCTGTCAATAGTTTCTCAGAAATATTACACACTGAACCTTAAAGTGAATTACATTTTGCAAATTCATTCTCTGCAAGTGAACACAGAGTAACAGGGTGGACATCACCAATGACCACCACAATACTGTCCCCCTGTTACTCTATTAGAAGTCCCTCTGAACACGCCGCTGGACTGTTCCTCCAGTCACATGACTCAGGAAGTAGCATACATTTTTGGATGGAAATCACCTACAAGAAGCAGATTTAAGTATCACTCTATAATCAACCTCTTTTTTTTAGTGTTTTAGAAAGTTACTGATCCGGTAAAGCATAACATGTCTAATCTGGTATGCTTACTTTTTTAATAGAAAATTATTTTTAACAAATAAATGCATTATAAATGAATAATATATACCAAAACATGCTGGAAACATTATTCATCTACATAGCCTTCTTACATCCACCCTATTACTACGTGCCAGGAGGTACATTTTATGCTGAAGTCAGCCATTACTACTCGTGATGAACAACAGGCTAGTACATGGTGAACACAGAGGAAGATTTTTAATATGTTTGGTAACCATATATTCAAATTTACAAACATTTTCTATTTTTCTACTATAAGTAAGCATTAAAAAGTGGATTTTATGCTTTACCTTAACAGTAACTCATTCTTAAACATTGAAAAAAAGAGATTTATTAAAGAGTGATACTTACTCTGCTTCTTGTAGATGATTTTCCACCAAAAATGTATGCTACGTCCTGAGAATCATGTGACTGGAGGAACAGTCCAGTGGCTGTTCAGAGAGATTTCCATGAGTAACAGGGGGGACAGTCGACTCAAGGACACAACATATTTTCAAGACTTTAAGCATTAAAAATGTACTGATAACAACAAACAAGTTTGTGGAATATTGCAAATAGGGCAATACAACTATGAAAAATGTAGAATTTGTTAGATTTTTATTAGATTTGTAACTGAAGTTGAGCGAACATGATTGGGGACATGGCAGTTCAGTCTACTTGTGCTAAAATCAAAGTAATTATTTTAAATGAATTAATCCTAGGCACATAGGCCTATCATTGTTTTCTATAGTAGAGGATGTTCATCATGTAAAACAAGCTTTTAGAAATAACTGTTAGTCCATTTTTACACAAAAGTATGGTGTACAATATTATGTCATGGGGACTCAAATGTCAACGTACCAGGAATGACCAATGATTAAAATCACTTACTATACCTTTAAGCAATACAAGAGGGAAACATACTAGTAAAATAGTAAAAGTCCTGTATTTAAAATGTAAAAAAGTATTATCAGCTAAAGGCTCATGAAATCTCTCCAGACCTTCACTCGTTCAGGGTGGATGGATGCAAACTGGGAGTAGATCTCCCCTCGGCTGCCAGCTCCCACCACGATGACACGGACAGGTGAAGTCATTGTGGCACCCTGTGAACTTTGACACCAAAACAGTCAGACAAGACACACCTTTCACAAAGCCTGAGGTAAATAACCTCTCACCAGTCAGAGGGGAACACATCTACAGTCTCTGTCTTACTGTCATACTTACTATAATCTGGTGAGTTGTTCAACACATTTATAGTTCTCTATGGAGATCGGTCATGGTTTAAAGGTCAACTAAATTAACAGTTTAAACACCCCTTTCCTAATGCGCTGATTAAAGACCTCAACAGATACAGAGGATGTCAGAGCAAGTAGTCCATTAAAATGTGTTAAACAGTGTTTATTGTTTATTGTACCTGTTTTGTCCCATACAGCTGTCAAAACCTTACGTCGGTCTTCCGCATCGGTCCAATTTTACCCAGAACCGGCAACAAAAACGTCTGGAGTGGACTACTGACGGCACAGCTCTGAGCTGGTGCTTCACTTCTTCGAACAAAAAACAAACGCAAAGCAGTCAGAAGATTGTGTAGCGCCCTCTACTGTGTGCACTCGTGAACTGTTAGTTTAGCTTGAAAATAATAAATTAACCATATTTCACACGCTTGGGCCCATTTGTTCAAAAGTAATCTAATCGGATTTCGCTCTATAAGATTGGATCATATCTTGAAAATGGTTTGTTCAAAAGAAAAAAGGATCCTGAAATCGGATCAGATCACTTCATCCAATCCTGGTTTTGATCTGGATCAAACCTTCAGTTTGTGTTGTTCTTTTTAATAGGATTGGGATCCCTTTGATCAAAAAATAAATAAATAAACCAATTCTGTATTATCCTGATCCCAACAGAAGGGTGGATTTTAGGAACAAAATGCCATAAAACCTTAACATTTTTATCATGTAGTAGCCTATATAAACTTTTATTTATATTTTCCCTCTTGATCTCTTTAAACTTTACCGTGATAAAATAGACATTACCTAAGCCATTCAGTACAGTAAAGTAAAAAAATAAATAATCCCCCAAACAGTTGTCGATATCAAACAAAAATAATGTATTTAATTTCAACTGTCACTTATTACTGTACATTAATTACAAATGCACACTCAGAGGTGAACCATTCAAAAGTAGTTTGTAACAAATGCATTCCTTATTGCAGGTCCAGTCAGTCCCTCATTCTGAGATTGCCTCCTAAAAGCTGCTCTCTGAAATCTGAATGATCTTTATTTTAACTATTGGACTATTTTACAACTATTAGACAGATTATCTGTGAATAATGATTATTTGTGTGTTTTTCTTGGATTTTTTGTGGGTCAGATGGTCAGACTGTTTAAAGAAATTGAAAATGGAAGGAAATATTTGTGTTGTTTTATTGTGCATTTTCTGTCTCTTCAAATAAAAGTGACCCCATACTGGCTGTTTTACCTGTTGGTCTTTATCATATCATTATCATCATATCATTAACAGTTTACGGTGTGATATGTAGCCCCATTTAGAGCACTGGAAATCTGGATTTGGTAATCCTGAAAAGTTTGTTCTGGATCAGGGTGATCCAATCCAATGTTGCTTTGAAAAACCGGCACAGAAGTGAGAGGGGTTATGTGATCCTGGATAGCAAAACATGGGAAAACATTAAACTTTTTGAACAACTGGGCCCTGTGGAGATTTTCAGTCATGTAGGTAAGAGTTTCACCTTCAATATGGTGATTATGATTGATTATGTTTGGGATTGGAGAGTGCTGAATAGTTTGCATGTAGGCCTACCTTTGCATTTCATTTATAAACATTAAAAATGTTTTTTTGCTGAGATATAAAAGATTTATAATAGGCTATAATACTGTTTTTTTCTTCTAAACTGCAGACATAATAAAAAAAACAAACAGCACATTTTTCTATAGTAAACGAGCAGAAATTTTACACTGAATATACTGAGTAAATTCATTCCAAAAAAATAACAATTTCTTAGTTTTTGCCAATACTGTTTTGCTGGATATCATCGATTGAGAAGTTTAAAACTGACTTCTTCAGGTTTGTTTGTAATTAAAAGTATCTTGAAGACAAGCACCAAACTTGTTCCCGCCCAATAATGGATTACATGCGGAATTGTATTTCTGACAGAGGGGTCTGATTCTTCTGTTCTGTGCGCTTAACATCTTTCTGTATACTGGTGGGAAATTATGTCGTTGTCACATGAGCATTTGAGTCACAGCAGTTATATGACACTGATAAAAGCATACTGGTGCGACTCTTAAACCAACAGAACCATTGATCTGCTCAAAGAGGGTCCGTTGTCATTTCCGACAGCAATGACAGCAATATTTCAGCTACCTGTTCAGAGTGTTAGCCTACTTGTGTATTTTATGTAACGTTATATCGACTGCTACTCCTCCTCTACAACATTCTCCATCTTAGAGTCTGTCTCGTTCACCGATTAATTCTTAAAGGGTAATGAAATACATCTTAGGTTTGATACATAGTTCGGACCATGATGGCTGTATCAGAGACAAAGGAACCAGTGCATAACACTTTATATTTTCTGATTTGTAGAGTCAAACGTACTAGTTTCACATAACACATTTTGCAGTTAGCAGATAAAGATGAATAAATACCTATTATTCTTTATCTGTCAGCTATAACGTTACAGTTAATTTAAGTCTTAAATTACCTATTTAGCTGCTGAGAGCAGTGTCAAAGAAGTCTTCAATCCAACAAACACATGACTTTTGGTTAGACTAGCATTAGTACCCGTATGGAACTGTAGCGTATCCTCGGAAATATTCGGCTACCTTCGGCAAATCCGATCCATACAGAGTCACATGCGGTCACATGACGCGATTAGCTCTGCAGCATGAACTCAGCTTTCTGCTGCACGGTTAACGTTACATTAGCTACGAACGTTTGATGCTAGCTAGCATTTGATTCTGTGATTTAACATTCTCCGATTACAAAAGTAGATTTACTTCACAACACAGTATTTTGTAGAAGACAAGTCTTAGAGCTATATAACTCGGAATCGCGCTTTTGGGCGTATTTCTTCGGCATTTCTCTGTGCTAGCTAGCTGAGGTTTGCGCGTTAGCTAACATTAACATCATGAATATTGACAACGTTAATCAGTCTGTCACAACTGGAGTGTCATCTACGCCGTCTTCAACTTCAAGTAACTGTATCGCAAATGATAATGCAGCAACCAACGTTAGCAGCATCCCTTCGGTCACCAGTAATGGTAACGTTATGTGACTTTAGCAAATGTTCATGTTGTGCTAAACACTTGGTAGGATGTTTGTGCTACTGAAGTCAGATTAATTGTATGGCTGTCAAAATATATATGGAAGTACGTTAAGATTTTTTTCATGCATCATCATGTGTGTTCCTGGAAGTTTGTAGAACCCTCTTAGCAAACAGGTTTTGGACTTTGCACAATCTCAGTGTAGCTAGGCAATACTGCAGACAGCTTTCCCTAAGATTAGAAACTAACATTTTATTATTTGAATGGAGCAGATAGGTTTACATTTCTGTTTCTTTGATTCAACATAAAGTCATCCCTGAACACTTTCATTACAGCTTCAGCGGCCATGGTGACACCGTCAGCAGACACATCTGTATCTAACGGTGTCTATGTCCCTGGTGGCATCACCAATGGAGATGTAAAGCCCGCCTTCTCCACCACCCCCTTGGCAGATTTCCTCATGCAGCTGGAAGACTACACTCCCACAGTAAGTAAAGTTTTGTCAGTCAGCTTACCAAATGCTGCTTTCACAGGTAGGGGCCACATCGTCAGAAAGACCAAGGGCCTCATTTATAAAACTGTATGGAGAAAAGACTACTAAAGGTGGTTCAAAACACAGGAAGTGCGTTCGCACAAAATATTCTGATTTATAAAACAGTGCGCACACGTGTTGTACGCCGATTTCCCATTATAAATCAAAATCAACTTATAATGTGGCGTATGTGAGCGAGCTCCTTGCCCGACCCTTTAAACGCCTATACTTGCCTATAAATGGTCAGTGAAACGCCCCTCATTAATATTAATACGTACTGACTGCATGAAGATAAGGACAGTTAATTCTGACAGAAAAGCCACAAAAAGACATTTAACCCTAGTGTGACACTGATGTTCTTTTTGGTGAAGCTGAAGCATGTTTGGTTGGTAAAACGCGGACTTATATACAACACTTGTGCACCGGAGGATCAGGTGGCACCGGCGCTCCACCCCCTTATAATCAATCTGCAGGAAGGGGCTTCCCTCCTGAGTAGTGGTGGAGGGGGACACATACACGCAAGATGCACTAGATGACTCAGGTACATAATTTTCCCCAGTTTGAAGAGAGTGTAAACCAAATGCGTTCCACTTGTGTTTTATTATTTATTAAGGCTACACAAACAGTCCATTCACTTTATAAGGCTACCAATGAGTTAAAAAAAGTGACTTGTTTTATGTGAGATAAGCGGCACACTAAAAGATCTACTTAATAAAATAGTGTTATTTTTCCATACTGTGTTTTTACAAGCAGCGCATACGAAACTGTACACTCGTATTTGCTCGACTGAGGCAACGAAAATGGCATCAATTCAAAAACTCTTTGTCCTTCTGTTCACCTTATTTATGAGAATAAATTGCACTGCATTCTATGCAAACACAGATATCTGTTTATTAACCTAAATCATGTCATCATGCGCTGAAGTCAGATGGATGCTAAAATCCTGTAAATCCAATATTGCCATGTAGCAGTCCTGCTGGAGAATTAGCCTCTGTACAAACAGTATAATAAAATTGTAATATAATTTACAACTAGTGGTCGACTGATATGGGTTTTTCAATGGCCAATGCCGATATTTGGAGAGCTGGGCGGATGATGACAGATCAAAACAAAGATCATGTATAATTCCATTATTCCATGGAGAGTACAATCTAATAGACATGGTTATCTTAGCCAGTAGCATGTTGTTTTAGATGGATTTTCTATTAATAATGAAAGAGAAAAATATTTGATAATGCTGTACATTTCAGAATGTGACTGGTGTTCAAGGTAGAGTGAGGTACAGTTTGTCAGACTTGATGTCACGATGATGAGAGAAACATGTTAACATTTAGAAAAGACGATGAGGACTGAGGAAATTTTATGCTCCAAACATAGACAAGGCTGCCTGCAGATGTGTTTACAGACTTGTTTATCAGCCTCATTAGTGATGGTCTCCTGAGGGATCTCCTCCCAGGCCTAGACTAAGGCATCCGCCAACTCCTGGACAGTCTGTGGTGCAACGTGGCGTTGGTGGACGGAGCGAGACATGATGTCCCAGATGTGCTCAATTGGATTCAGGTCTGGGGAACAGGCGGGCCAGTCCATAGCATCAATGCCTTCGTCATGCAGGAACTGCTGACACTCCAGCCAGGTCTAGCATTGTCTTGCATTAGGAGGAACCCAGGGCCAACCGCACCAGCATATGGTCTCACAAGGGGTCTGAGGATCTCATCTCCGTACCTAATGGCAGTCAGGCTACCTCTGGCGAGCACATGGAGGGCTGTGCGGCCCCCCAAAGAAATGCCACCCCACACCATTACTGACCCACCGCCAAACCGGTCATGCTGGAGGAAATTGCGGGCAGCAGAACGTTCTCCACGGCGTCTCCAGACTCTGTCACGTCTGTCACATGTGCTCAGTGTGAACCTGCTTTCATCTGTGAAGAGCACAGGGCGCCAGTGGCGAATTTGCCAATCTTTGTGTTCTCTGGTAAATGCCAAACGTCCTGCACGGTGTTGGGCTGTAAGCACAACCCCCACCTGTGGACGTCGGGCCCTCATACCACCCTCATGGAGTCTGTTTCTGACCGTTTGAGCAGACACATGCACATTTGTGGCCTGCTGGAGGTCATTTTGCAGGGCTCTGGCAGTGCTCCTCCCGCTCCTCCTTGCACAAAGGCGGAGGTAGCGGTCCTGCTTCTGGGTTGTTGCCCTCCTACGGCCTCCTCCACGTCTCCTGATGTACTGGCCTGTCTCCTGGTAGCGCCTCCATGCTCTGGACACTACGCTGACAGACACAGC